>NC_090372.1:220892063-221105504 GCF_036365525.1 Heterodontus francisci | reverse complement strand
TGGAGAGAGTGTTACACAGGGGGGAGAGAGTGTTATAGAGGGTGGGGAGAGTGTTATAGAGGGTGGAGAGAGTGTTACACAGGGGGGAGAGAGTGTTATAGAGGGTGGAGAGAGTGTTATAGAGGGTGGAGAGAGTGTTACACAGGGGGGAGAGAGTGTTATAGAAGGTGGAGAGAGTGTTATAGAGGGTGGGGAGAGTGTTATAGAGGGTGGAGAGAGTGTTACACAGGGGGGAGAGAGTGTTATAGAGGGTGGGGAGAGTGTTATAGAGGGTGGGGAGAGTGTTATAGAGGGTGGAGAGAGTGTTATAGAGGGTGGAGAGAGTGTTATAGAGGGTGGAGAGAGTGTTATAGAGGGTGGAGAGAGTGTTATGGAGGGTGGAGAGAGTGTTATAGAGGGGGGAGAGTGTTATAGAGGGTGGAGAGAGTGTTACACAGGGGGGAGAGAGTGTTATAGAGGGTGGAGAGAGTGTTATGGAGGGTGGAGAGAGTGTTATAGAGGGGGGAGAGAGTGTTATAGAGGGTGGAGAGAGTGTTATAGAGGGTGGAGAGAGTGTTACACAGGGGGGAGAGTGTTATAGAGGGTGGAGAGAGTGTTACACGGGGGGGGGGAGTGTTATAGAGGGTGGAGAGAGTGTTACACAGGGGGGAGAGTGTTATAGAGGGCGGAGGGAGTGTTATAGAGGGTGGAGAGAGTGTTACACAGGGGGGGAGCGAGTGTTATAGAGGGTGGAGAGAGTGTTATAGAGGGTGGAGAGAGTGTTATAGAGGGGGGAGAGAGTGTTATAGAGGGTGGAGAGAGTGTTACACAGGGGGGAGAGTGTTATAGAGGGCGGAGAGAGTGTTACACAGGGGGGAGAGTGTTATAGAGGGTGGAGAGAGTGTTATAGAGGGTGGAGAGAGTGTTATAGAGGGTGGAGAGAATGTTACACAGGGGGGAGAGTGTTATAGAGGGCGGAGAGAGTGTTATAGAGGGTGGAGAGAGTGTTATAGAGGGTGGGGAGAGTGTTATAGAGGGTGGAGAGAGTGTTATAGAGGGTGGGGAGAGTGTTATGGAGGGTGGAGAGAGTGTTATAGAGGGTGGGGAGAGTGTTATAGAGTGTGGGGAGAGTGTTATAGAGGGGGGAGAGAGTGTTATAGAGGGTGGAGAGAGTGTTACACAGGGGGGAGAGAGTGTTATAGAGGGTGGAGAGAGTGTTATAGAGGGTGGAGAGAGTGTTATGGAGGGTGGAGAGAGTGTTACACAGGGGGGAGAGAGTGTTATAGAGGGTGGAGAGAGTGTTATGGAGGGTGGAGAGAGTGTTATAGAGGGGGGGAGAGTGTTATAGAGGGTGGAGAGAGTGTTACACAGGGGGGGAGAGAGTGTTATAGAGGGTGGAGAGAGTGTTATAGAGGGTGGAGAGAGTGTTATAGAGGGGGGAGAGAGTGTTATAGAGGGGGGAGAGTGTTATAGAGGGTGGAGAGAGTGTTACACAGGGGGGAGAGAGTGTTATAGAGGGTGGAGAGAGTGTTATGGAGGGTGGAGAGAGTGTTATAGAGGGGGGAGAGAGTGTTATAGAGGGTGGGGAGAGTGTTATAGAGGGTGGAGAGAGTGTTATAGCGGGTGGGGAGAGTGTTATAGAGGGTGGGGAGAGTGTTATGGAGGGTGGAGAGAGTGTTACACAGGGGGGAGAGAGTGTTATAGAGGGTGGGGAGAGTGTTATAGAGGGTGGAGAGAGTGTTACACAGGGGGGGAGAGAGTGTTATAGAGGGTGGAGAGAGTGTTATAGAGGGTGGAGAGAGTGTTACACAGGGGGGAGAGAGTGTTATAGAAGGGTGGAGAGAGTGTTATAGAGGGTGGGGAGAGTGTTATAGAGGGTGGAGAGAGTGTTACACAGGGGGAGAGAGTGTTATAGAGGGTGGGGAGAGTGTTATAGAGGGTGGGGAGAGTGTTATAGAGGGTGGAGAGAGTGTTATGGAGGGTGGAGAGAGTGTTATAGAGGGTGGGAGAGTGTTATAGAGGGTGGGGAGAGTGTTATAGAGGGTGGAGAGAGTGTTACACAGGGGGGAGAGAGTGTTATAGAAGGGTGGAGAGAGTGTTATAGAGGGTGGGAGAGAGTGTTATAGAGGGTGGAGAGAGTGTTACACAGGGGGGGAGAGAGTGTTATAGAGGGTGGGGAGAGTGTTATAGAGGGTGGGGAGAGTGTTATAGAGGGTGGAGAGAGTGTTATGGAGGGTGGAGAGAGTGTTATAGAGGGTGGGGAGAGTGTTATAGAGGGTGGGGAGAGTGTTATAGAGGGTGGAGAGAGTGTTATAGAGGGTGGAGAGAGTGTTATAGAGGGTGGGAGAGTGTTATAGAGGGTGGAGAGAGTGTTATAGAGGGGGAGAGAGTGTTATAGAGGGTGGAGAGAGTTAGAGGTGTGTATAGAGGGTGAGAGTGTTATAGAGGGTGGGAGAGAGTGTTATAGAGGGTGGGGAGAGTGTTATAGAGGGTGGAGAGAGTGTTATAGAGGGTGGAGAGAGTGTTATAGAGGGTGGAGAGAGTGTTATAGAGGGTGGAGAGAGTGTTATAGAGGGTGAGAGTGTAGGAGAGTGTTAGAGGGTGGAGAGAGTGTTATAGAGGGTGGAGAGAGTGTTATAGAGGGTGGAGAGAGTGTTATAGAGGGTGGAGAGAGTGTTATAGAGGGTGGAGAGAGTGTTATAGAGGGTGGAGAGAGTGTTAGAGGGTGGAGAGTGTTATAGAGGGTGGAGAGAGTGTTATAGAGGGTGGGGAGAGAGTGTTATAGAGGGTGGAGAGAGTGTTATAGAGGGTGGGAGAGAGTGTTATAGAGGGTGGGGAGAGTGTTATAGAGGGTGGAGAGAGTGTTATAGAGGGTGGAGAGAGTGTTATAGAGGGTGGGGAGAGTGTTATAGAGGGTGGAGAGAGTGTTATAGAGGGTGGAGAGAGTGTTATAGAGGGTGGGAGAGAGTGTTATAGAGGGTGGGAGAGTGTTATAGAGGGGGGAGAGTGTTATAGAGGGTGGAGAGAGTGTTATAGAGGGTGGGAGAGTGGGTGGGAGAGTGTTAGAGAGTGTTAGAGGGTGGGAGAGAGTGTTATAGAGGGTGGGAGAGAGTGTTATAGAGGGTGGGAGAGAGTGTTATAGAGGGTGGGAGAGAGTGTTATAGAGGGTGGAGAGAGTGTTATAGAGGGTGGGGGTAGGGGGAGAGTGTTATAGAGGGTGGGGAGAGTGTTAGGTGGAGGTAGAGGGTGGAGAGTGTTATAGAGGGTGGGGAGAGTGTTATAGAGGGTGGGAGAGAGTGTTATAGAGGGTGGGAGAGAGTGTTATAGAGGGTGGGGAGAGTGTTATAGAGGGTGGAGAGAGTGTTATAGAGGGTGGAGAGAGTGTTATAGAGGGTGGGAGAGAGTGTTATAGAGGGTGGAGAGAGTGTTATAGAGGGTGGGAGAGAGTGTTATAGAGGGTGGAGAGAGTGTTATAGAGGGTGGGAGAGTGTTATAGAGGGGGAGAGAGTGTTATAGAGGGTGGAGAGAGTGTTATAGAGGGTGGGGAGAGTGTTATAGAGGGTGGAGAGAGTGTTATAGAGGGTGGGAGAGAGTGTTATAGAGGGTGGGGAGAGTGTTATAGAGGGTGGAGAGAGTGTTATAGAGGGTGGGGAGAGTGTTATGAGGGTGGGAGAGTGTTATAGAGGGTGGGAGAGAGTGTTATAGAGGGTGGAGAGAGTGTTAGAGGGGGTGGAGAGTGTTATAGGAGGTGTGAGGGGAGAGTGTTATAGAGGGTGGAGAGAGTGTTATAGAGGGTGGGAGAGAGTGTTAGAGAGGGTGGGGAGAGAGTGTTATAGAGGGTGGAGAGAGTGTTATAGAGGGTGGAGAGAGTGTTATAGAGGGTGGGAGTAGAGGGGGGAGAGTGTTATAGAGGGTGGAGAGAGTGTTATAGAGGGTGGAGAGAGTGTTATAGAGGGTGGGAGAGAGTAGGGGGAGAGTGTTATAGAGGGTGGAGAGAGTGTTACACAGGGGGGAGAGAGTGTTATAGAGGGTGGGAGAGTGTTATGAGGGTGGAGAGAGTGTTATAGAGGGTGGAGAGAGTGTTATAGAGGGGGAGAGAGTGTTATAGAGGGTGGGGAGAGTGTTATAGAGGGTGGAGAGAGTGTTATAGAGGGTGGGAGAGTGTATGAGGGTGGAGAGAGTGTATAGAGTGTTACAGGGGGGAGAGAGTGTTATAGAGGGTGGGGAGAGTGTTATGAGGGTGGAGAGAGTGTTATAGAGGGTGGGGGAGAGTGTTATAGAGGGTGGGAGAGTGTTATAGAGGGTGGGAGAGAGTGTTAGGGTGGAGAGGGTGGTGGGGAGAGTGTTATAGAGGGTGGGAGAGTGTTATAGAGGGTGGAGAGAGTGTTATAGAGGGTGGAGAGAGTGTTATAGAGGGTGGGAGAGAGTGTTAGAGGGTGGAGAGAGTGTTATAGAGGGTGGAGAGAGTGTTATAGAGGGTGGAGAGAGTGTTATAAGGGGGGAGAGTGTTATAGAGGGTGGGAGAGAGTGTTATAGAGGGTGGAGAGAGTGTTATAGAGGGTGGGAGAGAGTGTTATAGAGGGTGGGGAGAGTGTTATAGAGGGTGGGAGAGTGTTATAGAGGGTGGAGAGAGTGTTACAGAGGGGGGAGAGAGTGTTATAGAGGGTGGGAGAGAGTGTTATAGAGGGTGGGAGAGTGTTATAGAGGGTGGAGAGAGTGTTACAGGGGGGTAGGGGGAGAGTGTTATAGAGGGTGGAGAGTGTTACACAGGGGGAGAGTGTTATAGAGGGTGGAGAGAGTGTTATAGAGGGTGGGGAGAGAGTGTTATAGAGGGTGGAGAGAGTGTTATAGAGGGTGGAGAGAGTGTTATAGAGGGTGGAGAGTGTTATAGAGGGTGGGAGAGAGTGTTATAGAGGGTGGGAGAGTGTTATAGAGGGTGGAGGGTAGAGTGTTAGAGGTGGAGAGAGTGTTAGAGAGGTGGGAGAGTGTTATAGAGGGTGGAGAGAGTGTAGAGGGTGTTATAGAGGTGAGTTATAGAGGGTGGAGAGAGTGTTACACAGGGGGGAGAGAGAGTGTTATAGAGGGTGGAGAGAGTGTTATAGAGGGTGGGGAGAGTGTTATAGAGGGTGGGGAGAGTGTTATAGAGGGTGGAGAGAGTGTTATAGAGGGTGGAGAGAGTGTTATAGAGGTGTTAGAGGTGGAGAGAGTGTTACACAGGGGGGAGAGAGTGTTATAGAGGGTGGGGAGAGTGTTATAGAGGGTGGAGAGAGTGTTACACAGGGGGGAGAGAGTGTTATAGAGGGTGGAGAGAGTGTTACACAGAAGGGAGAGAGTGTTATAGAGGGTGGGGAGAGTGTTATAGAGGGTGGAGAGAGTGTTATAGAGGGTGGGGAGAGTGTTATAGAGGGTGGGGAGAGTGTTATGGAGGGTGGAGAGAGTGTTATAGAGGGTGGGGAGAGTGTTATAGAGGGTGGGGAGAGTGTTATGGAGGGTGGAGAGAGTGTTATAGAGGGTGGGGAGAGTGTTATAGAGGGTGGAGAGAGTGTTACACAGGGGGGAGAGAGTGTTATAGAGGGTGGAGAGAGTGTTATAGAGGGTGGGGAGAGTGTTATAGAGGGTCGGAGAGAGTGTTACACAGGGGGGAGAGAGTGTTATAGAGGGTGGGGAGAGTGTTATGGAGGGTGGAGAGAGTGTTATAGAGGGTGGGGAGAGTGTTATAGAGGGTGGGGAGAGTGTTATGAGGGAGGAGTGGAGAGTGTTATAGAGGGTGGGGAGAGTGTTATAGAGGGTGGAGAGAGTGTTACACAGGGGGGAGAGAGTGTTATAGAGGGTGGAGAGAGTGTTATAGAGGGTGGGGAGAGTGTTATAGAGGGTGGAGAGAGTGTTACACAGGGGGGGAGAGAGTGTTATAGAGGGTGGGAGAGAGTGTTATAGAGGGTGGGGAGAGTGTTATGGAGGGTGGAGAGAGTGTTATAGAGGGTGGGGAGAGTGTTATAGAGGGTGGAGAGAGTGTTATAGAGGGTGGAGAGAGTGTTATAGAGGGTGGGGAGAGTGTTATGGAGGGTGGAGAGAGTGTTATAGAGGGGGGAGAGAGTGTTATAGAGGGTGGGGAGAGTGTTATAGAGGGTGGAGAGAGTGTTACACAGGGGGGAGAGAGTGTTATAGAGGGTGGAGAGAGTGTTATAGAGGGTGGGGAGAGTGTTATAGAGGGTGGAGAGAGTGTTACACAGGGGGGAGAGAGTGTTATAGAGGGTGGAGAGAGTGTTACACAGGGGGGAGAGAGTGTTATAGAGGGTGGAGAGAGTGTTACACAGGGGGGGAGAGAGTGTTATAGAGGGTGGAGAGAGTGTTACACAGGGGGGAGAGAGTGTTATAGAGGGTGGAGAGAGTGTTACACAGGGGGGAGAGAGTGTTATAGAGGGTGGAGAGAGTGTTACACAGGGGGGAGAGAGTGTTATAGAGGGTGGAGAGAGTGTTACACAGGGGGGAGAGAGTGTTACACAGGGGGGGAGAGAGTGTTATAGAGGGTGGAGAGAGTGTTATAGAGGGTGGGGAGAGTGTTATAGAGGGTGGAGAGAGTGTTACACAGGGTGGAGAGAGTGTTATAGAGGGCGGAGAGAGTGTTACACAGGGGGGGAGAGAGTGTTATAGAGGGTGGAGAGAGTGTTATGGAGGGTGGAGAGAGTGTTATGGTGGGTGGAGAGAGTGTTATAGAGGGTGGAGAGAGTGTTATAGAGGGTGGGGAGAGTGTTATAGAGGGTGGAGAGAGTGTTATAGAGGGCGGAGAGAGTGTTACACAGGGGGGAGAGAGTGTTATAGAGGGTGGAGAGAGTGTTATAGAGGGTGGGGAGAGTGTTATAGAGGGTGGAGAGAGTGTTATAGAGGGCGGAGAGAGTGTTACACAGGGGGGAGAGAGTGTTATAGAGGGTGGGGAGAGTGTTATAGAGGGTGGAGAGAGTGTTATAGAGGGTGGGGAGAGTGTTATAGAGGGTGGAGAGAGTGTTACACAGGGGGGAGAGAGTGTTATAGAGGGTGGAGAGAGTGTTATAGAGGGTGGAGAGAGTGTTATAGAGGGTGGGGAGAGTGTTATAGAGGGTGGAGAGAGTGTTACACAGGGGGGAGAGAGTGTTATAGAGGGTGGGGAGAGTGTTATAGAGGGTGGAGAGAGTGTTACACAGGGGGGAGAGAGTGTTATAGAGGGTGGGGAGAGTGTTATAGAGGGTGGAGAGAGTGTTATAGAGGGTGGAGAGAGTGTTATAGAGGGTGGGGAGAGTGTTATAGAGGGTGGGGAGAGTGTTATAGAGGGTGGAGAGAGTGTTACACAGGGGGGAGAGAGTGTTATAGAGGGTGGGGAGAGTGTTATAGAGGGTGGGGAGAGTGTTATGGAGGGTGGAGAGAGTGTTATAGAGGGTGGAGAGAGTGTTATAGAGGGTGGGGAGAGTGTTATAGAGGGTGGGGAGAGTGTTATAGAGGGTGGAGAGAGTGTTACACAGGGGGGAGAGAGTGTTATACAGGGTGGGGAGAGTGTTATAGAGGGTGGAGAGAGTGTTATAGAGGGTGGGGAGAGTGTTATAGAGGGCGGAGAGAGTGTTATAGAGGGTGGAGAGAGTGTTATAGAGGGTGGGGAGAGTGTTATGGAGGGTGGGGAGAGTGTTATAGAGGGTGGGGAGAGTGTTATAGAGGGTGGGGAGAGTGTTATAGAGGGTGGAGAGAGTGTTACACAGGGGGGAGAGAGTGTTATAGAGGGTGGGGAGAGTGTTATAGAGGGTGGAGAGAGTGTTACACAGGGGGGAGAGAGTGTTATAGAGGGTGGAGAGAGTGTTACACAGGGGGGAGAGAGTATTATAGAGGGTGGAGAGAGTGTTATAGAGGGTGGGGAGAGTGTTATAGAGGGTGGAGAGAGTGTTATAGAGGGTGGGGAGAGTGTTATAGAGGGTGGAGAGAGTGTTATAGAGGGTGGGGAGAGTGTTATAGAGGGGGGAGAGAGTGTTATAGAGGGTGGAGAGAGTGTTATAGAGGGTGGGGAGAGTGTTACACAGGGGGGAGAGAGTGTTATAGAGGGGGGAGAGAGTGTTATAGAGGGTGGGGAGAGTGTTATAGAGGGGGGAGAGAGTGTTATAGAGGGTGGGGAGAGTGTTATAGAGGGTGGGGAGAGTGTTATAGAGGGTGGAGAGAGTGTTATAGAGGGTGGGGAGAGTGTTATAGAGGGTGGAGAGAGTGTTATAGAGGGTGGAGAGAGTGTTATAGAGGGTGGGGAGAGTGTTATGGAGGGTGGAGAGAGTGTTATAGAGGGTGGAGAGAGTGTTATAGAGGGTGGGGAGAGTGTTATGGAGGGTGGAGAGAGTGTTATAGAGGGTGGAGAGAGTGTTACACAGGGGGGAGAGAGTGTTATTGAGGGTGGAGAGAGTGTTATAGAGGGTGGGGAGAGTGTTATAGAGGGTGGAGAGAGTGTTATAGAGGGTGGGGAGAGTGTTATGGAGGGTGGAGAGAGTGTTATAGAGGGTGGAGAGAGTGTTACACAGGGGGGAGAGAGTGTTATTGAGGGTGGAGAGAGTGTTATGGAGGGTGGAGAGAGTGTTATAGAGGGTGGAGAGAGTGTTACACAGGGGGGAGAGAGTGTTATTGAGGGTGGAGAGAGTGTTATAGAGGGTGGGGAGAGTGTTATAGAGGGTGGAGAGAGTGTTATAGAGGGTGGGGAGAGTGTTATGGAGGGTGGAGAGAGTGTTATAGAGGGTGGGGAGAGTGTTATGGAGGGTGGAGAGAGTGTTATAGAGGGTGGAGAGAGTGTTACACAGGGGGGAGAGAGTGTTATTGAGGGTGGAGAGAGTGTTATAGAGGGTGGGGAGAGTGTTATGGAGGGTGGAGAGAGTGTTACACAGGGGGGAGAGAGTGTTATTGAGGGTGGAGAGAGTGTTATAGAGGGTGGGGAGAGTGTTATGGAGGGTGGAGAGAGTGTTATAGAGGGTGGGGAGAGTGTTATAGAGGGTGGGGAGAGTGTTATGGAGGGTGGAGAGAGTGTTATAGAGGGTGGGGAGAGTGTTATAGAGGGGGGAGAGAGTGTTATAGAGGGTGGAGAGAGTGTTACACAGGGGGGAGAGAGTGTTATAGAGGGTGGGGAGAGTGTTATAGAGGGTGGAGAGAGTGTTACACAGGGGGGAGAGAGTGTTATAGAGGGTGGAGAGAGTGTTATAGAGGGGGGAGAGTGTTATAGAGGGCGGAGAGAGTGTTACACAGGGGGGAGAGAGTGTTATAGAGGGTGGAGAGAGTGTTATAGAGGGGGGAGAGAGTGTTATAGAGGGTGGGGAGAGTGTTATAGAGGGTGGGGAGAGTGTTATAGAGGGTGGAGAGAGTGTTATAGAGGGTGGGGAGAGTGTTATGGAGGGGGGAGAGTGTTATAGAGGGTGGAGAGAGTGTTATAGAGGGGGGAGAGAGTGTTATAGAGGGTGGGGAGAGTGTTATAGAGGGGGGAGAGTGTTATAGAGGGTGGAGAGAGTGTTATAGAGGGGGGAGAGAGTGTTATAGAGGGTGGGGAGAGTGTTATAGAGGGGGGAGAGTGTTATAGAGGGTGGGGAGAGTGTTATAGAGGGTGGAGAGAGTGTTATAGAGGGTGGGGAGAGTGTTATGGAGGGGGGAGAGTGTTATAGAGGGTGGAGAGAGTGTTATAGAGGGTGGGGAGAGTGTTATAGAGGGTGGAGAGAGTGTTATAGAGGGTGGGGAGAGTGTTATAGAGGGGGGAGAGTGTTATAGAGGGTGGGGAGAGTGTTATGGAGGGTGGAGAGAGTGTTATAGAGGGTGGGGAGAGTGTTATAGAGGGTGGGGAGAGTGTTATAGAGGGTGGGGAGAGTGTTATAGAGGGTGGGGAGAGTGTTATAGAGGGGGGGAGAGAGTGTTATAGAGGGTGGAGAGAGTGTTATAGAGGGGGGAGAGAGTGTTATAGAGGGTGGAGAGAGTGTTATAGAGGGTGGGGAGAGTGTTATAGAGGGTGGGGAGAGTGTTATAGAGGGTGGGGAGAGTGTTATAGAGGGGGGAGAGAGTGTTATAGAGGGTGGGGAGAGTGTTATAGAGGGTGGGGAGAGTGTTATAGAGGGTGGAGAGAGTGTTATGGAGGGTGGAGAGAGTGTTATAGAGGGGGGAGAGAGTGTTATAGAGGGTGGAGAGAGTGTTATAGAGGGTGGGGAGAGTGTTATGGAGGGTGGAGAGAGTGTTATAGAGGGTGGGGAGAGTGTTATAGAGGGTGGGGAGAGTGTTATAGAGGGTGGGGAGAGTGTTATAGCGGGTGGAGAGAGTGTTATAGAGGGTGGGGAGAGTGTTATGGAGGGTGGAGAGAGTGTTATAGAGGGTGGGGAGAGTGTTATAGAGGGTGGGGAGAGTGTTATAGAGGGTGGAGAGAGTGTTATAGAGGGTGGAGAGTGTGTTATAGAGGGTGGGAGAGTGTTATGGAGGGTGGAGAGAGTGTTATAGAGGGGGGAGAGGTGTTATAGAGGGTGGGAGAGTGTTATAGAGGGTGGGGAGAGTGTTATGGAGGGTGGAGAGAGTGTTATAGAGGGTGGGGAGAGTGTTATAGAGGGTGGGGAGAGTGTTATAGAGGGTGGAGAGAGTGTTATGGTGGTGGAGAGTGTGTTATAGAGGGGGGAGAGAGTGTTATAGAGGGTGGGGAGAGTGTTATGGAGGGTGGAGAGAGTGTTATAGAGGGTGGGGAGAGTGTTATGGAGGGTGGAGAGAGTGTTATAGAGGGGGGAGAGAGTGTTATGGAGGGTGGAGAGAGTGTTATAGAGGGGGGAGAGAGTGTTATAGAGGGTGGGGAGAGTGTTATGGAGGGTGGAGAGAGTGTTATAGAGGGTGGGGAGAGTGTTATAGAGGGTGGGGAGAGTGTTATAGAGGGTGGGGAGAGTGTTATGGAGGGTGGAGAGAGTGTTATAGAGGGTGGAGAGAGTGTTATGGAGGGTGGAGAGAGTGTTATAGAGGGTGGAGAGAGTGTTATAGAGGGGGGAGAGAGTGTTATAGAGGGTGGGGAGAGTGTTATAGAGGGTGGGGAGAGTGTTATAGAGGGTGGGGAGAGTGTTATAGAGGGGGGAGAGAGTGTTATAGAGGGGTGGGGAGAGTGTTATAGAGGGGGGAGAGTGTTATAGAGGGTGGAGAGAGTGTTATAGAGGGTGGGGAGAGTGTTATAGAGGGGGGAGAGAGTGTTATAGAGGGGGGGAGAGTGTTATAGAGGGTGGAGAGAGTGTTATAGAGGGTGGGGAGAGTGTTATAGAGGGGGGAGAGAGTGTTATAGAGGGTGGAGAGAGTGTTATAGAGGGTGGAGAGAGTGTTATAGAGGGTGGGGAGAGTGTTATAGAGGGGGGAGAGAGTGTTATGGAGGGTGGAGAGAGTGTTATAGAGGGGGGAGAGAGTGTTATGGAGGGTGGAGAGAGTGTTATAGAGGGTGGAGAGAGTGTTATAGAGGGTGGGGAGAGTGTTATAGAGGGTGGAGAGAGTGTTATAGAGGGTGGGGAGAGTGTTATGAGGGGGGAGAGTGTTATGAGGGTGGAGAGAGTGTTATGGAGGGTGGAGAGAGTGTTATAGAGGGTGGAGAGAGTGTTATAGAGGGTGGGGAGAGTGTTATAGAGGGTGGAGAGAGTGTTATAGAGGGTGGAGAGAGTGTTATAGAGGGTGGAGAGAGTGTTATAGAGGGTGGAGAGAGTGTTATAGAGGGTGGAGAGAGTGTTATAGAGGGTGGAGAGAGTGTTATAGAGGGGGGAGAGAGTGTTATGGAGGGTGGAGAGAGTGTTATGGAGGGTGGAGAGAGTGTTATAGAGGGTGGGGAGAGTGTTACACAGGGGGGAGAGAGTGTTATAGAGGGTGGAGAGAGTGTTATAGAGGGTGGGGAGAGTGTTATAGAGGGTGGGGAGAGTGTTATAGAGGGTGGGGAGAGTGTTATAGAGGGTGGAGAGAGTGTTACACAGGGGGGAGAGAGTGTTATAGAGGGTGGAGAGAGTGTTACACAGGGGGGAGAGAGTGTTATAGAGGGTGGAGAGAGTGTTATAGAGGGGGGAGAGAGTGTTATAGAGGGTGGAGAGAGTGTTATAGAGGGTGGGGAGAGTGTTATAGAGGGGGGGGAGAGTGTTATAGAGGGTGGGGAGAGTGTTATAGAGGGTGGAGAGAGTGTTATAGAGGGTGGGGAGAGTGTTATAGAGGGGGGAGAGAGTGTTATAGAGGGTGGAGAGAGTGTTATAGAGGGTGGGGAGAGTGTTATAGAGGGTGGAGAGAGTGTTATAGAGGGTGGGGAGAGTGTTATAGAGGGTGGAGAGAGTGTTATAGAGGGTGGGGAGAGTGTTATAGAGGGTGGAGAGAGTGTTATAGAGGGTGGGGAGAGTGTTATAGAGGGTGGAGAGAGTGTTATAGAGGGTGGGGAGAGTGTTATAGAGGGTGGGGAGAGTGTTATAGAGGGTGGAGAGAGTGTTATAGAGGGTGGGGAGAGTGTTATAGAGGGTGGAGAGAGTGTTATAGAGGGTGGGGAGAGTGTTATAGAGGGTGGAGAGAGTGTTATAGAGGGTGGGGAGAGTGTTATAGAGGGTGGAGAGAGTGTTATAGAGGGTGGGGAGAGTGTTATAGAGGGTGGGGAGAGTGTTATAGGGGTGGGAGAGTGTTATAGAGGGTGGGGAGAGTGTTATAGAGGGTGGAGAGAGTGTTATAGAGGGTGGGGAGAGTGTTATAGAGGGTGGGGAGAGTGTTATAGAGGGTGGGGAGAGTGTTATAGAGGGTGGAGAGAGTGTTATAGAGGGTGGGGAGAGTGTTATAGAGGGTGGAGAGAGTGTTATAGAGGGTGGGGAGAGTGTTATAGAGGGGGGCGAGAGTGTTATAGAGGGTGGAGAGAGTGTTATAGAGGGTGGGGAGAGTGTTATAGAGGGTGGAGAGAGTGTTATAGAGGGTGGGGAGAGTGTTATAGAGGGTGGGGAGAGTGTTATAGAGGGTGGAGAGAGTGTTATAGAGGGTGGGGAGTGTTATAGAGGGTGGAGAGAGTGTTATAGAGGGTGGGGAGAGTGTTATAGAGGGTGGGGAGAGTGTTATAGAGGGTGGAGAGAGTGTTATAGAGGGTGGGGAGAGTGTTATAGAGGGTGGGAGAGTGTTATAGAGGGTGGAGAGAGTGTTATAGAGGGTGGGGAGAGTGTTATAGAGGGTGGAGAGAGTGTTATAGAGGGTGGGGAGAGTGTTATAGAGGGGGGAGAGAGTGTTATAGAGGGTGGAGAGAGTGTTATAGAGGGTGGGGAGAGTGTTATAGAGGGTGGGGAGAGTGTTATAGAGGGTGGAGAGAGTGTTATAGAGGGTGGGGAGAGTGTTATAGAGGGTGGGGAGAGTGTTATAGAGGGTGGAGAGAGTGTTATAGAGGGTGGGGAGAGTGTTATAGAGGGTGGGGAGAGTGTTATAGAGGGTGGGGAGAGTGTTATAGAGGGTGGAGAGAGTGTTATAGAGGGTGGGGAGAGTGTTATAGAGGGTGGAGAGAGTGTTATAGAGGGGGGAGAGAGTGTTATGGAGGGTGGAGAGAGTGTTATAGAGGGTGGGGAGAGTGTTATAGAGGGGGGAGAGAGTGTTATGGAGGGTGGAGAGAGTGTTATAGAGGGTGGGGAGAGTGTTATAGAGGGTGGAGAGAGTGTTACACAGGGGGGAGAGAGTGTTATAGAGGGTGGAGAGAGTGTTATAGAGGGGGGAGAGTGTTATAGAGGGTGGAGAGAGTGTTATAGAGGGTGGAGAGAGTGTTATAGAGGGTGGGGAGAGTGTTATAGAGGGTGGGGAGAGTGTTATAGAGGGTGGAGAGAGTGTTATAGAGGGTGGGGAGAGTGTTATAGAGGGTGGGGAGAGTGTTATAGAGGGTGGAGAGAGTGTTATAGAGGGGGGAGAGAGTGTTATGGAGGGTGGGGAGAGTGTTATAGAGGGTGGAGAGAGTGTTATAGAGGGGGGAGAGAGTGTTATGGAGGGTGGAGAGAGTGTTATAGAGGGTGGGGAGAGTGTTATAGAGGGGGGAGAGAGTGTTATGGAGGGTGGAGAGAGTGTTATAGAGGGTGGGGAGAGTGTTATAGAGGGTGGAGAGAGTGTTACACAGGGGGGAGAGAGTGTTATAGAGGGTGGAGAGAGTGTTATAGAGGGGGGAGAGTGTTATAGAGGGGGGAGAGAGTGTTATAGAGGGTGGGGAGAGTGTTATAGAGGGTGGGGAGAGTGTTATAGAGGGCGGAGAGAGTGTTATAGAGGGGGGAGAGAGTGTTATAGAGGGTGGGGAGAGTGTTATAGAGGGTGGGGAGAGTGTTATAGAGGGGGGAGAGAGTGTTATAGAGGGTGGAGAGAGTGTTATAGAGGGGGGAGAGAGTGTTATAGAGGGTGGGGAGAGTGTTATAGAGGGTGGGGAGAGTGTTATAGAGGGTGGGGAGAGTGTTATAGAGGGTGGAGAGAGTGTTATAGAGGGTGGAGAGAGTGTTATAGAGGGGGGAGAGAGTGTTATAGAGGGTGGGGAGAGTGTTATAGAGGGTGGGGAGAGTGTTATAGAGGGTGGGGAGAGTGTTATAGAGGGTGGAGAGAGTGTTATAGAGGGTGGGGAGAGTGTTATGGAGGGGGGAGAGTGTTATAGAGGGTGGAGAGAGTGTTATAGAGGGGGGAGAGAGTGTTATAGAGGGTGGGGAGAGTGTTATAGAGGGGGGAGAGTCTTATAGAGGGTGGAGAGAGTGTTATAGAGGGGGGAGAGAGTGTTATAGAGGGTGGAGAGAGTGTTATAGAGGGTGGGGAGAGTGTTATAGAGGGTGGAGAGAGTGTTATAGAGGGTGGGGAGAGTGTTATAGAGGGTGGGGAGAGTGTTATGGAGGGGGGAGAGAGTGTTATAGAGGGTGGGGAGAGTGTTATAGAGGGTGGAGAGAGTGTTATAGAGGGGGGAGAGAGTGTTATGGAGGGTGGAGAGAGTGTTATAGAGGGTGGAGAGAGTGTTATAGAGGGTGGGGAGAGTGTTATAGAGGGTGGAGAGAGTGTTATAGAGGGTGGGGAGAGTGTTATAGAGGGGGGAGAGTGTTATAGAGGGTGGGGAGAGTGTTATAGAGGGTGGGGAGAGTGTTATAGAGGGTGGGGAGAGTGTTATAGAGGGGGGAGAGAGTGTTATAGAGGGTGGAGAGAGTGTTATGGAGGGTGGAGAGAGTGTTATAGAGGGTGGGGAGAGTGTTATAGAGGGTGGAGAGAGTGTTATAGAGGGTGGGGAGAGTGTTATAGAGGGGGGAGAGAGTGTTATAGAGGGTGGAGAGAGTGTTATAGAGGGGGGAGAGAGTGTTATAGAGGGTGGAGAGAGTGTTATGGAGGGTGGAGAGAGTGTTATAGAGGGTGGGGAGAGTGTTATAGAGGGTGGAGAGAGTGTTATAGAGGGGGGAGAGAGTGTTATAGAGGGTGGAGAGAGTGTTATAGAGGGTGGGGAGAGTGTTATAGAGGGTGGAGAGAGTGTTATGGAGGGTGGAGAGAGTGTTATAGAGGGTGGGGAGAGTGTTATAGAGGGTGGAGAGAGTGTTATAGAGGGTGGGGAGAGTGTTATAGAGGGGGGAGAGAGTGTTATAGAGGGGGGAGAGAGTGTTATAGAGGGTGGAGAGAGTGTTATGGAGGGTGGAGAGAGTGTTATAGAGGGTGGGGAGAGTGTTATAGAGGGTGGAGAGAGTGTTATAGAGGGTGGGGAGAGTGTTATAGAGGGGGGAGAGAGTGTTATAGAGGGTGGGGAGAGTGTTATGGAGGGTGGAGAGAGTGTTATAGAGGGTGGGGAGAGTGTTATAGAGGGTGGAGAGAGTGTTATAGAGGGTGGGGAGAGTGTTATGGAGGGTGGAGAGAGTGTTATAGAGGGTGGGGAGAGTGTTATAGAGGGTGGGGAGAGTGTTATGGAGGGTGGAGAGAGTGTTATAGAGGGTGGGGAGAGTGTTATAGAGGGTGGGGAGAGTGTTATAGAGGGGGGAGAGAGTGTTATAGAGGGTGGAGAGAGTGTTATGGAGGGTGGAGAGAGTGTTATAGAGGGTGGAGAGAGTGTTATAGAGGGTGGGGAGAGTGTTATAGAGGGGGGAGAGAGTGTTATAGAGGGTGGAGAGAGTGTTATGGAGGGTGGAGAGAGTGTTATAGAGGGTGGAGAGAGTGCTATAGAGGGGGGAGAGAGTGTTATAGAGGGTGGAGAGAGTGTTATAGAGGGTGGGGAGAGTGTTATAGACGGGGGGCGAGAGTGTTATAGACGGGGGGCGAGAGTGTTATAGAGGGTGGAGAGAGTGTTGTAGAGGGGGGAGAGAGTGTTATAGAGGGTTGAGAGAGTGTTATAGAGGGTGGGGAGAGTGTTATAGACGGGAGGCGAGAGTGTTATAGACGGGGGGCGAGAGTGTTATAGAGGGTGGAGAGAGTGTTATAGAGGGTGGAGAGAGTGTTATAGAGGGTGGGGAGAGTGTTATAGACGGGGGGCGAGAGTGTTATAGAGGGGGGAGAGAGCGTTATAGAGGGGGGAGAGAGCGTTATGGAGGGTGGAGAGAGTGTTATAGAGGGTGGGGAGAGTGTTATAGACGGGGGGCGAGAGTGTTATAGAGGGGGGAGAGAGCGTTATAGAGGGGGGAGAGAGCGTTATGCAGCACGGAGCGTGTGTTATACTGGGCGGAGAGAGTCTAATCTGGTGTGGAGAGAGATTTATACAATGCATTCGGTGTGTCATACAGGGCAGAGAGCAGGCAGTGCTAATTAGTTTGTGACTGATACAGGGCTAATAGGAGAGAGTGGGGCAGTGGGATTAGATTGGGATTGATCCAGGACTATGGGGAGAGTACAGGGCGGTGGGATTAGATTGGGATTGATCCAGGACTATGGGGGGGACTGCAGGGCAGTGGGATTAGATTGGGATTGATCCAGGACTATGGGGAGAGTACAGGGCAGTGGGATTTGTTTGGGATTACTCTTGCATTGTGCTGGGATAGATGGACTTGGTGTTAATCCTTTGATAAAGTGAGGGAAATTAGCAAGGGTTATACGGCAATATTGAATAAACAGCTTATTGCGTATTCAGGGTGAGAATAATGATTATATCAAGTCTTTAAATAAGCAGCAAGGAAATGTTTACAGGACAGACTGCTAATTCCTGGTTGAAGATTACTGCACTATGTTGTTGGGAGTTTTTTTCGAGATATTATCCTTCAGTTTCGTGTTGCTGACCACTCCAATGGTGAGGTGTCAATACCAGTATCCCAGAATTCACTCTCAATTCCTCAAATATCTTAAAGTCCAAATCTCGGAGTCATTAATATCAGACAGTCACTAGTAAATGCAATCGGGAATTCAAGAGAAATCTCTTTCCCCAGAGAGTGGTGAGAATGTGGAACTCACTACCACAGGGAGTGCTTGAGGTGAATAGTATCGATACATTTAAGGGGAAGCTGGATAAACACAAGAGGGAGAAAGGAATAGAAGGATATGGTGAAAGGGTGAGATGAAGTAGGGTGGGAGGAAGCTTGTTTTACTTTATTCCTTCGCAGGACGTGGGTGTCACTGGCCAGGCCAGCATTTATTGCCCATCCCTAATTGCCCTTGAGAAGGTGGTGGTGAGCTGCCTTCTTGAACCGCTGCAGTCCATTTGGGGTAGGTATACCCACAGTGCTGTTAGGAAGGGAGTTCCGGGATTTTGACCCAGTGACAGTGAAGGAACGGCGATATAGTTCCAAGTCAGGATGGTGTGTGACTTGGAGGGGAACTTGCAGGTGGTGATCCCATGCATCTGCTGCTCTTGTCCTTCCAGGTGGTAGAGGTCACAGGTTTGGAAGGTGCTGTTGAAGGAGCCTTGGTGCATTGCTGCAGTGCATCTTGGAGATGGTACACACTGCTGCCACTGTGCGCTGGTGGTGGAGGGAGTGAATGTTGAAGGTAGTGGGTCGGGTGCTGATCAAGCGGGCTGCTTTGTCCTAGATGGTGTTGAGCTTCTTGAGTGTTGTTGGAGCTGCACCCATCCAGGAGAGTATTCCATCACACTCCTGACTTGTGCCTAGTAGATGGTGGACAGGCTTTGGGGAGACAGGGGATCGGTTACCACAGAATTCTCAGCCTCTGACCTGCTCTTGTATCCACAGTATTTATATGGCTGATCCAGTTCAGTTTCTGGTCAATGGTAACCTCCAGGACATTGATGTCTGTCCCGTTTTATTCTTACTTGACTTTTCTGTAGCAGTTTGATACAACTGAGTGCCTTGCTCGGCCATTTCACAGGGCAGTTAAAAGTCAACCGTGTTGCTGTGGGTCTGGACTCACATGTAGGCCAGACCAGGTAAGGATGGCAGATTTCCTTCCCTAAAGGGCATTAGTGAACCAGATGGGTTTTAATGACAATCCAATAGTTTCATGATCATTGTTACTGACTAGCTTTTTATTCCAGATTAATTATTTAATTGAATTTAAGTTTCCCTAGCTGCTTTGGTGGGATTGTCTCTAGAGCAATAGTCCAGGCCTCTGGATTACTAGTCCAGTAACATCGCCACATCACCACTACTCCAGTGTGTGGAGTGTAAATACTACCATCGACCAATTGCATCGAATAACCTATTTCTGTGCTTTAAATTCTGTGTAATTCTAATTCGCTAATCTGGGACTAAATAACTCATTCACCCTCACAGAGCTCAGTGTCTCTGCCTTACCCCATGCCCATGCGTCTATCATTCCTGAATGGCAGAACATAGCAGAATAATGTGTCCTGTAAAAGAATTTGGAATCAACTGCAGTGACGCGCCCTATAAACTGAACTGTGAGATCAGTAATGTTACTAATACGAGATATGAATCGCCAGACCAATTTAAAGAATTGTACAAGACTTCATGTTTTAGACTTATATTATAACTAAACTAAAAGAAATTCCCAGTAAGTAAATAGTATTTTGTAAGACGTTGATACCCTAAATTACAAAGACAGGTTTTTTTTTAACTTATTAAAAGATTTGAAAATCCCACATCACACTTATACGTTACACAATCCTCTCTGTTAGTGAAATCTTTGCAGTTGAAAGTCCCAAACTCCTCCCAGTTGGATCTTCCAGATCTTTCTCAAAGGCAGTGTCCTTTTCACTCACTTCTCTGAGCACTTTCGATCTGAACACCTGTGAATAAGGTGATCCCTAGTGATCCTGTTGGTCTTTTCTTCTCCACAAACTTCAACTTTTAAAACCAGTTGAATGCTGCACAACCTTTCACTGTATCAGTATTCTCGAAGCATTCTCTCTCCCTCCCTCAAGGCTGCCACTGCTGGTTTCCTTTCTTACAGCCTGTCTGCCTTCAGAAAATCTGTTAAATTTATCTGGAGTCAAACGCCAATAGCTCAATATCCAGAAGTCTGGTTTCACAGAGCCCCCTGGGTTTTCCATTGTTTCCAGCTGTTAACAGCTGCCTTGTACATTTGCATCCTCAGAATCACTGACTCCTTGTTTATGATCCGAAGTCTGGGAGGATGAAACCCATTGTTCTTCAGGTGCTACACCCCTGCAGTCTCTATTTTTCAAAAAACGTTTTTGATCTGTGTTCTCTACTGTTCTGGTAACCAAGATTTCTGTCTTGCCCTTAAGCAGAGTGGATGTGAGGTCACTGAATTCTCAGACTCCATCTTAAACTTTTAAAAATCCCTGATGTTAATCGCTCCTCCATTGGCGGCTGCACTTTGAGGTGCATAGACCCTAAGTTCTAGAATTCCCTCTCTACACCCCTCTCCATCTCCACCTCTCTCTCCTCCTTTAAGACACTATACTATAGGGCCTATCAGAGAGGTACAAGATAATTTATGCATGGGCAGGGTTCCTAATGAGTACTTTGTCTCTGTCTTTACAAAAGAGAGGGATGATGCAAACACTGTAGTTAAAGAGGAGTGTGAAATATTAGATATAATAAGCATAATGAGAGAGGAAGTACTGGAGGGTCTGACATTCTTGAAAGTGGATAAATCACCAGGGCCGGATGGATTGCATCCCAGGTTGTTAAAGGAAGTCAGGGAGGAAATAACAGATGCTCTGAGAATCATCTTCAAATCCTCACTAGATACAGGAGAGGTACCCGACAATTGGAGGTCTGCGAACGTTGTACCATTGTTTAAAAAGGGTGTGAGGCATAGACCAAATAATTGTTGGCAGGTCAGTCTGATCTCAGTGGTGGGCAAATTATTACAATGTATTCTGAGAGATAGGATAAACTGCCACTTAGAAAGGCACAGATTAATCAGGGATAGTCAGCATGGATTTGTTAAGGGAAGGTCGTGGCTGACTAACTTGATTGAATTTTTGAGTAAGTAACAAGGAGGATTGATGAGGGTAGTGCAGTGAATGTGGTCTACATGGATTTTAGTGAGGCCTTTGACAAGGTCCCTATTGGCAGACTGGTCAGAAAAGTAACAGCCCATGGGATACAGGGGAATGTGGCAGGTTGGATCCAGAATTGGCTCAGTGACAGGAAACAAAGGGATAATGGTCATTGGATGTTTTTGTGAATGGAAAGCTGTTTCCAGTGGCGTTCCACAGGGTTCAGTGTTGGGTCCCTTGCTGTTTGTGGTATATATTAATGATTTGGACTTAAATGTGGGAGGCACTTATTGTGTATTCCCTCGCTTTATTTGCCCTCCCTGAGTGCATTACCTCACACTTCTCCGGATTGAATTCCATTTGCCACTTTTCCGCCCACTCAACCAAACCATTGATATCATTCTGGAATCTACAGCTATCCTCTTCACTATCAACTACACGGACAATTTTTGTGTCATCTGTGGGAGGATATTGAGAGGGGTAGAAGGAGTGAGAGACCTTGGAGTGCATGTCTACAGGTCCCTGAAGGTGGCAGGACAGGTGGATAAAGTGGTGAAGATGGCACATGGAATGCTTTCCTTTATTGGCCGAGGTATAGAATTCAAAAGCAGGGATGTGATGCTGGAACTGTATAAAATGCTGGTTAGACCACAGCTCGAGTATTGTGTACAATTCTGGTCAACGCATTACAGGAAGGACATAATTGCTCTGGAGAGAGTACAGAGGAGATTTACAAGAATGTTGCCAGGGCTTGAAAGTTGCAGCTATGAGGAAAGATTGGATGGCTAGGGTTGTTTTCCTTATAACAGAGGAAGCTGAGGGGTGACTTAATTGAGGTGCACAAAATTATGAGGGGCCTAGATAGAGCAGACAGGAAGGATCTGTTTTCCCTAGTGGAGAGGTCAATTACCAGGGGGCACAGATTTAAGGTGATTGGTAGAAGGATTAGAGGGGACATGAGGAAAAACTATTTCACCCAGAGGGTGATGGGTGTCTGGAATTCACTGCCAGGAATGGTGGTGAAGGCAGAAACCCTCAATTCTTTTAAAAGCTACCTGGACATGCACCTGAAGTGCTGTAACCGGCAAGGCTAAGAACCAGGTACTGGAAGGTGGAATTAGATTGGGCAGATAGTTTTTCGGCCGGCGCAGACACGATGGGCTGAATGGCCTCTTTCTGTGCCGTAACTTTTCTATGGTTCTGCGCTCCTTAAAACCTACCTCTTTGACCAAGCTTTTGGTCACCTGACCTAATATCTCCTTAAGCGGCTCAGTGTCGTATCATGTTTGATAACTCTCCTGTGAGCACCTTGGGACATTTTACTACATTAAAGGTGCTATATAAATGCAAGTTATTGTTGATAGCCATTTTGAGGCCAAGGTACAAAGGGAATTCCAACCTCCTCAGGCAATCAGTGAGCAGTGGGGTTTGTTTGCTAGAAAAACAAGGAAGTTATGGTAAACCTTTATAGATCATCCATTGACATCATTGTGTCAGCCAATGAGCTAGCGGCAAGGTGAGATTACAGTCAAACAAGTAGATCCTTCAGCGAACACACCCTATTTACAGGAGACCATTTAATAAGAGTCCTTAGGAACTGCAGCAAATTGAACTCCAACATAAAAACAGAGGTGATTGGAGGCAGAAATTACCCAATCATCACGATTTGGTGTCACTATTGTCCAGTCGTTAATCATTCGTTTGACCCGAGCTGGAGTTTTGTGTCCGATTCTGGTCCACATTTCAGGAGGGATGTCAGGGTCTTGGAGAGGGTGTGGAGGAGAGGAGATTTACTGGAATGGTTCCAGGGATGAGGGACTTCAGTTAATGTGGAGAGACTGGGATTGTTCTCCTTAGAGCAGAGCAGGTTCAGGGGAGATTTAATCAAGGTGTTCAAAATCAGGAGGGGTTTTGATAGAATAAATAAGGAGAAACCGTTTCCAGTGGCAGGAGGGTCGGTAAGAAGAGGGCAAAGGTTTAAGATAATTGTGAAAAGAACCGGAGGGGAGATGAGGTCAAATGTTTTTACGGATTGAGTTGTTGTGCTATGGAACGTGCTGAAAGGGCAGAGGAAGCAGATTTAATAATAACTTTCAAAAGGGAATTTGATAAATACTTGAAAAGGAACAATTTGCAGGGCTATGGGGAAAGAGCAGGGGAATGGGACTGATTGGATAACGCTTACGAAGAGACAGCACAGGTACAATGAGCCGAACGGCCTCCTCCTGGGTTGTAAAATTCTATATATCGAGACAACCCCCCACTCTGTCCTTATGAGGCAGTTTGTTCACTGTCGATGTTCGCTGGCTCAACCTGGTGCCACTTTCTCAAATCACTAATGATTCCTCTCCTGAGAATTAGACAGGCCAAGAAATAGTTGAGCTTGAAAAAAACAGGGAACAATTTAAAATAAGTGTCTGTACTATTTTAAAAATAGCTGCCCAATAAAGTAGGGCATGTTTCTCTCTCTCTATCAGTAGAACTACTTTTATCAGTTTATATACCTTGACAGAAGTAAAGCAGACAAACTTCGGGCAAAAATATTTGTTGATGTGGGTATGTCCGAGTCAGCTGTGTTTTGTGAGTGATCTTATGGGAACATTGAATATCACTCCACCCTTCTGTGCCCTAAGGAGAACAATCCCCAGTTTCTCCTGTCTCCCCTCAATAGGTCCATCCATCTATTGATGCACATTTGTTCCCCAATTGCCTCCTGTTGGCTAGGTTTATTGCAAAACTATACTCTTGGCTTCTGAGTTAGCAGAGAGGACAGGGCAGTAAAGCCCTGAGATATAATTCCACAGATTCTGGACATTCTCTGCTCCCTTGCGAGCCCCTCTAATAATGGGGTATGGGGATGGGAGGAGAGGTTTTACACCGAGTGATCATCTAACTCAGTAATCTGTTCCCACTTTCCCCCCATACCCTTTGATCCCTTTTGCCCCAAGAGCTATATCTAACTCCCCCTTGAAAACATACAATGTTTTGGCCTCAACTGCTTTCTGTGGTAGCAAATTCCACAGGCTCACCACTCTCTGGATGAAGAAATTTCTCCTCATCTCAGTCCTGAAAGGAAATCCTTAGACTATGACCCCTGGTTCTGGACTCCCCCATCATCGGGAACATCCTTCCCGCATCTACCCTATCAAATCCTGTTAGAATGTTATAGGTTTCTATGAGATTCCCCCTCACTCTTCTGAACTCTGAGTGAATATAATCCTAACCGACTCAATCTCTCCTCATACGTCAGTCCCGCCATCCCAGGAATCAGTCTGGTAAACCTTTGCTGCACTCCCTCTAGAGCAAGAACATCCTTCCTCAGATAAGGAGACCAAAACTGCACACAATATTCCAGGTGTGGCCTCACCAAGGCCCTGTATAATTGCAGCAAGACATCCCTGCTCCTGTACTCGAATCCTTTCCCTATGAAGGCCAACTTACCATTTGCCTTTTTTACCGCCTGTTGCACCTGCATGCTTACGGAGGGAGAAAAAGCACAGGAGCATTGAAAGAAATTGTTTTTCTTTCCCCCATTTTCCCTGTGTGATATTAGTTGGAACAATGTTGGAGGTGGAAGAATTGGCAATTTGACTGACAGCCAGGAATCATCCAATCGGGTAACCAAGAGACTGTCAGCTCTCTGATTGGCTTGGGAAGCTGGATTATCGCAAGGATGGACGTGTCCGGCAACCAATGGCAGGAGTGTGGGGGCGGGTTGGTGGGAGGCGGGAAGTCACATGATGAAACCTCCTAGAATACATCCAACCAGAGTTCACAACCTACCTGCCCCCTTCACCTCCCATCCCCACCAGTAGTGTAGAATGGAATCTAAGGACTATGGATTGTCTCCTAGAAACACCTGTTAGTTCCCTACAAACAGGTCCCCATGAGAATAGGCCTTGTCAGAACAGGCTCATGGGAGCAGGCTCCATGTGTTAATCAGACCCCACTAAGGTGTTGGTCTATGTGCAGCTCTCTCACTGTGTTTATCTCCTCAATCCTCAGCTATCAGCTTACTCTGACTGTCTGTTGGCGGCCGGAGCTCCCAGGAGAGGGCCGTAGCCATGACGACGAGCTGAGCTGACCTAAATTAAAGTCTCAGTGGAGCATTGCTGACCAACGGGAAGGCTGACCTTTGAACTGCGGTCTGTCTGATTCTATCAGACCTCGATCCCAGCTACTGATCCCTCCCACTCGTCCTCCCAGTGACCGGGGGACCGCAGCCCCTTGCTGACGCTCGTTGTGAGGAGGTGTGAGGTCGCTTTTGGTGTACGTAAAGACTAGTCAAAGTATTTGCTAAATGGACAGAGATTAGGAACTGTCGAGATTTAGGAGTCCCTATACAGAAATCACTAAAAGCTAGTGGACAGGTTAAAAAAACTTATCAAAAGGTCAAATAAAATGTTGGTCTTTATATCAAGGAAGTTGGAATACAAAGGGTTGGAAGTGAAGTCAGTTTAAGGCCACGATTCACCCTTAACGATGTATAAAATCCCCCCATATGTTTGTAGCACTGAATTACAGATAATCGTGATGAAAATATCTTTAGTTTTATTTGAAAACCATCATAATCCCAATAACCTTTGACTCTCGTGTTTTGCTGTTTAATGTAGCAGCAAGTCTGTCACAGTCCACCAAGTGTTCGAACCACTTCCCTTAAACTCCAGGAATTACTCTGTTTTCTTACTCCTGACAGGATCAGGGCTCTGTTTCCATGGAGACCAAGACAAGGCCGAGACAGCCTGGGCACTGTTTCTCTGTCAAGGACGAGCTGTGGACAGAGCTGATGGAGCAGGAAAGTATGTAAAATCTTTTATTAAATGTCCGTGCTGCATAATGATCTTAACATGGTCATTTTCTGACATGTTTGTTATGATTCCTGTTAGGGACTGTTAACTTTTAAAAAAGAGAAAGTCAAATTCCCCATTATTACTGAAAAAATTATGCCATAGAATTTCACATTGTAAACAAAAAACTTTACTGTACAAGAGTTAAACAAAGCAAAAACACTACTAACTTAACACTACAATTTGGAAACACATATATTTGAAACTTAAAATCTTAACAGAACATGAAAATATATACTTCAAACTCTAAATCTCAGCAGAACACTTCCATTTGACTATTTACATCCACCCCAAGAATTCCCCTATACGTGACTGGATCTTGGCAGTTTGTTCACTTCTCCTGGGACCGATCCACTTTGATTTCCTTAATTTCTCAGCTGTCTTCTGAGGTGTCGTCTCCCAAATCTGGACTTCCCAGATTGAGCACAGGCATTAACCTGGTTCCCAATGCCCTCTTTGTTCCTGAGTCCAGCTGCTTTCAAAGCCAACAGCTTCCAAAGGCCAACTGCTTGTCTGTCAGCAAGCACACACAGATCAAAAAAGACCTGACCTAAAGGCATCTCCATAGCAACATCTATCTCCATAGCAGTTTGGTAGATGCGAGATGCCCCAGATAGCAATTTAACCTAATTATTTCAACTCCAAATCTTCTCTGGGAAATCATATGAATATTTAAACCCCTGACTGAGTCGGCTGCAGACACACCATCTCCATCAAGATGTTCAGAGATGCTCCCATTGTTTAGGGTCTCCACACTTCCCATTATGACCTTATTAAATAAACATGGGCCACCCATTGATTTGCCAGCTTCTCAAATTAGGTGTTTCATTTGTCTTGCATTAAAAAAAATGTATTCCCAAGTTATGCGGCACAGTGGCGCAGTGGTTATCACCGCAGCCTCACAGCTCCAGCGACCCGGGTTCAATTCTGGGTACTGCCTGTGTGGAGTTTGCAAGTTCTCCCTGTGTCTGCGTGGGTTTCCTCCGGGTGCTCCGGTTTCCTCCCACATGCCAAAAGACTTGCAGGTTTGGTAGGTAAATTGGCCATTATAAATTGTCCCTAGTATAGGTAGGTGGTAGGGAAATATAGGGACAGGTGGGGCTGTGGTAGGAATATGGGATTAGTGTAGGATTAGTATAAAATGGGTGGTTGATGGTCGGCACAGACTCGGTGGGCCGAAGGACCTGTTTCAGTGCTGTATCTCTAAACTAAACTAAACTTAAATGTACCTCTAGAAAATTAATATAAACCATGAACCAGGTGATTGTAACCTGTTACACAGGAATACAGTCCTTGGCTCAGTGGGAGCTTATTTCTGAGTCGGAATATTGTACGTGCAGGCCCCTTGAGCTGAACCTGCCTCCTCCTGTCAGTTAAAACCCGGATTCGCTGCAGGTTGTCCTCTGAAGTAACTTAGCAAAGGCTGTCAAACAGACACCATTGGCTCAAGAAGAAGGCCCACCACTCACTTAGGGAATCTAGGGACGGGGGGAAAAATGTGGTTTCCCAGTGATCCCCACATCCCGAGAATGAATAACAAACATCCACTGGACTGTATCTGCTCAGTGAACCGAGACATAAGAATATCAGAAGAGGAGGAGGCCATTCAGCCCCTCCAGCCTGTTCGCCCGTTCAATGAGATCAGGACTGATCTACAACCTAACTCCACAGACCCGACTTTGCCCCAAATCCCTTCCAACCATTGTATAACAAAAATTGTTCTCAGTTTTAAAATTAACAATTGATCCAGGATTAATTGCAGTTTGTGGAAGAGAGTTCCAAACTTCGACTGCCCTTTGTGTGGAAATGTTTCCAAATTTCACCCCAGAAGGTTCTGGCTCGAATTTTGAGACAATGCCTTCTACTCCGAGGCTCCTCAACCAGCAGAAACAATTTCTCTCTATTAACCCTATCAGAGGAGACGATGAAATAAGTCAGCAATGGGTAATCGGTCAATATCAAAGGGGAGGATCCCACAGAGGAAGGGAAGACCAATGGTCAGGAGAACTTTGGAATTGGATTGGAGATGATGTGATTGGTGTTGAGCAGTGAAGTCTCCAGCTCCGCTGATGATCCCATTCCTTATCCTGTATATCCTCAGCTGTCAGCCATGTCTCCATGTCTCAGCTCAAAGTCAGAACGTTGTTCACGGGTTCAAGACCCATAACAGAGGCTGAAGCATAAAAAGCAGGCTCACACTCTCACTACAGCATTGAGCGAGTGCTGCACTGTCAGAGGGTCACTACTGAAGGAGTGCTGCACTGCCGGAGGGTCAGTACTGAGTGAGCGCTGCACTGTCGGAGGGTCAGTACTGAGGGAGTGCTGCACTGTCAGAGGGTCAGTACTGAGGGAGCGCTGCACAGTCAGGGTCAGTACTGAGGGAGTGCTGCACTGTCGGAGAGTCAGTACTGAGTGAGCACTGCACTGTCGGAGGGTCAGTACTGAGGGAGTGCTGCACTGTCAGAGGGTCAGTACTGAGGGAGCGCTGCACAGTCAGGGTCAGTACTGAGGGAGTGCTGCACTGTCGGAGAGTCAGTACTGAGTGAGCACTGCACTGTCGGAGGGTCAGTACTGAGGGAGTGCTGCACTGTCAGAGGGTCAGGACTGAGGGAGCACTGCACTGTCGGAGGGTCAGTACTGAGGGCGTGCTGCACTGTCAGAGGGTCAGTACTAAGGGAATGCTGCACTGTCAGAGGGTCAGTGCTGAAGGAGTGCTGCACTGCCGGAGGGTCAGTACTGAGTGAGCGCTGCACAGTCAGGGTCAGTACTGAGGGAGTGCTGCACTGTCGGAGAGTCAGTACTGAGTGAGCACTGCACTGTCGGAGGGTCAGTACTGAGGGAGTGCTGCACTGTCAGAGGGTCAGTACTGAGGGAGCACTGCACTGTCGGAGGGTCAGTACTGAGGGCGTGCTGCACTGTCAGAGGGTCAGTACTGAGGGAGTGCTCCACTGTCCGAGGGTCAGCACTGAGGGCATGCTGCACTGTCATAGGGTCAGTACTAAGGGAATGCTGCACTGTCAGAGGGTCAGTGCTGAAGGAGTGCTGCACTGCCGGAGGGTCAGTACTGAGTGAGCGCTGCACAGTCAGGGTCAGTACTGAGGGATTGCTGCACTGTCAGAGGGTCAGTACTGAGGGAGTGCTGCATTGTCAGAGGGTCAGTACTGAGGGAATGCGGCACTGTCAGAGGGTCAGTACTGAGGGAGTGCTGTATTATCAGAGGGTCAGTACTGTGGGAGTGTTGCACTGTCAGAGGGTCAGTACTGAGGGAGTGCTACACTGTCAGAGGGTCAGTACTGAGGGAGTGCTGCACTGTCAGAGGGTCAGTACTGAGTGAATGCTGCACTGTCAGAGGGTCAGTACTGAGGGAGTGCTGCACTGTCAGAGGATCAATACTGAGAGAGTGCCGCACTGTCAGAGGGTCAGTACTGAGGGAGTGCTACACTGTCAGAGGGTCAGTCCTGAGTGAGTGCTGCACTGTCAGAGGGTCAGTACTGAGGGAGTGCTGCACTGTCAGAGGGTCAGTACTGAGTGAACGCTGCACTGTCAGAGGGTCAGTACTGAGAGAGTGCTGCACTGTCAGAGGATCAATACTGAGAGAGTGCCGCACTGTCAGAGGGTCAGTACTGAGGGAGTGCCGCACTGTCAGAGGGTCAGTCCTGAGTGAGCGCTGCATTGTCAGAGGGTCAGTCCTGAGTGAGCGCTGCACTGTCAGAGGGTCAGTACTGAGGGAGTGCTACACTGTCAGAGGGTCAGTCCTGAGTGAGTGCTGCACTGTCAGAGGGTCAGTACTGAGGGAGTGCTGCACTGTCAGAGGGTCAGTACTGAGTGAACGCTGCACTGTCAGAGGGTCAGTACTGAGAGAGTGCTGCACTGTCAGAGGATCAATACTGAGAGAGTGCCGCACTGTCAGAGGGTCAGTACTGAGGGAGTGCCGCACTGTCAGAGGGTCAGTCCTGAGTGAGCGCTGCACTGTCAGAGGGTCAGTCCTGAGTGAGTGCTGCACTGTCAGAGGGTCAGTACTGAGGGAGTGCTACACTGTCAGAGGGTCAGTCCTGAGTGAGTGCTGCACTGTCAGAGGGTCAGTACTGAGGGAGTGCTGCACTGTCAGAGGGTCAGTACTGAGGGAGTGCTGCACTGTCAGAGGGTCAGTACTGAGGGAGTGCTGCACTGTCAGAGGGTCGGTACTGAGGGAGTGCTGCACTGTCGGAGGGTCAGTACTGAGGGAGCTGCACTGTCAGAGGGCCGGTACTGAGGGAGTGCTGCACTGTCAGAGGGTCAGTACTGAGGGAGTGCTGCACTGTCGGAGGGTCAGTACTGAGGGAGCTGCACTGTCGGAGGGTCAGTACTGAGGGAGCTGCACTGTCAGAGGGTCGGTACTGAGGGAGTGCTGCACTGTCGGAGGGTCAGTACTGAGGGAGCTGCACTGTCAGAGGGTCGGTACTGAGGGAGTGCTGCACTGTCGGAGGGTCAGTACTGAGGGAGCTGCACTGTCAGAGGGTCAGTACTGAGGGAGTGCTGCACTGTCAGAGGGTCAGTACTGAGGGAGCTGCACTGTCAGAGGGTCAGTACTGAGGGAGTGCTGCACTGTCAGAGGGTCAGTACTGAGGGAGTGCTGCACTGTCAGAGGGTCAGTACTGAGGGAGTGCTGCACTGTCAGAGGGTCGGTACTGAGGGAGTGCTGCACTGTTGGAGGGTCAGTACTGAGGGAGTGCTGCACTGTCGGAGGGTCAGTAATGAGGGAGTGCTGCATAGTGGAGGGGTCGTAGTTCAGATGTGATGCTATACTAATTCCCCATGTGCCCTATCAGGTGGATGTAAAGGATACCATAGCCACTATTAAGAAGAGCAGGGGAGTTACCTACAATGTTCTGGACCAATATCTATCCCTCAATAAACATTAATAAAACACATTATCTGGTCAATATCACATTTCTGTTTATGGGATCGTGCTGTGTGCAAATTGGCTGCCACATTTCCGACATTATGACGCTGACACGAAGGTTGCTGGAGTTGTGGATTGTGTGGAAGGCTGTTGTAGGTTGCAACGGGACATTGACAGGATGCAGAGCTGGGCTGAGAAGTGACAGATGGAGTTCAACCTGGAAAAGTGTGAAGTGATTCATTTTGGAAGGTCGAATTTGAATGCAGAATACAGGCTGAAAGACAGGATTCTTGGTAGTGTGGAGGAACAGAGGGATCTTGGGGTCCATGTCCATAGATCCCTCAAAGTTGCCACCCAAGTTGATAGGGTTGTTAAGAAGGCGTATGGTGTGTTGGCTTTCATTAACAGGGGGATTGAGTTTAAGAGCTGCGAGGTTATGCTGCAGCTCTATGAAGCCCTGGTTAGACCACACTTGGAATATTGTGTTCAGTTCTGGTCGCCTCATTATAGGAAGGATGTGGAAGTTTTAGAGAGGGTGCAGAGGAGATTTACCAGGATGCTGCCTGGACTGGAGAGCATGTCTTACGAAGAAAGATTGAGGGAGCTAGGGCTTTTCTCATTGGAGCGAAGAAGGATGAGAGGTGACTTGATGGAGGGGTACAAGATGATGAGAGGCATAGATAGAGTGGATAGTCAGAGACATTTTCCCAGGGTGTAAAGGGCTATCACCAGGGGGCATAATTTTAAGGTGATTGGAGGAAGGTTTCGGGGAGATGTCAGAGGTAGGTTCTTTACACAGAGAGTGGCGGGTGCGTGGAATGCACTGCCAGCGGTGGTAGTAGAAGCAGATACATTAGGGACATTTAAGCCACTCTTGGATAGGTACATGGAGGATAGTAGAATGAAGGGTATGTAGGTAGTTTGATCTGAGAGTAGGTTAAAGGGTTGGCACAACATCCTGGGCCGAAGGGCCTGTACTGTGCTGTACTGTTCTATGCTCTATTATCACATTACTGCATCTCAAAAGAAAAGTGCTTTGAGATCATTGAAGTACAGAATGGTTCAGCACAGATGGAGGCCATTTGGCCCATCATGGCCCTGCCAGCTCTCTACAGTTCGATTGAAAATTCACTGACCTGAAACGTTAACTCCGCTTCTCTCCCCATTTCCAGCACTTTCTATTTTTAATCTCTGCAAGAGCCAATCACCCACTCCCACTCCCCTCCTTTTCCCCATAGCCCTGAAAAAATTTTCTCCACATAATTAATCAATTCCTTTTTGAAGGCCTGAATTGAACCTGCCTCCACCACACTCTCAGACAGTGCATTCCAGATCCTAAACACTCACTGAACCTGCCTCCACCACACTCTCAGGTAGTGCATTCCAGATCCTAAACACTCACTGAACCTGCCTCCACCACACTCTCAGACAGTGCATTCCAGATCCTAAACACTCACTGAACCTGCCTCCACCACACTCTCAGACAGTGCATTCCAGATCCTAAACACTCACTGAACCTGCCTCCACCACACTCTCAGACAGTGCATTCCAGATCCTAAACAATCACTGAACCTGCCTCCACCACACTCTCAGACAGTGCATGCCAGATCCTAAACACTCACTGAACCTGCCTCCACAACACTCTCAGGCAGTGCATTCCAGATCGTAAACTCTCCCTGAACCTGCCTCCACCACACTCTCAGTCAGTACATTCCAGATCATAAACAATCACTGAACCTGCCTCCACCACACTCTCAGACAGTGCATTCCAGCTCCTAAACCCTCACTGAACCTGCCTCCACCACACTCTCAGACTGTGCATTCCAGATCCTAAACACTCACTGAACCTGCCTCCACCACACTCTCAGTCAGTGCATTCCAGATCCTAAACACTCACTGAACCTGCCTCCACCACACTCTCAGACTGTGCATTCCAGATCCTAAACACTCACTGAACCTGCCTCCACCACACTCTCAGTCAGTGCATTCCAGATCCTAAACACTCACTGAACCTGCCTCCACCACACTCTCAGTCAGTGCATTCCAGATCCTAAACACTCACTGAACCTGCCTCCACCACACTCTCAGACAGTGTATTCCAGATCCTAAACACACACTGAACCTGCCTCCACCACACTCTCAGACAGTGCATTCCAGATCATAAACACTCACTGAACCTGCCTCCACCACACTCTCAGTCAGTGCATTCCAGATCCTAAACACTCACTGAACCTGCCTCCACCACACTCTCAGACAGTGCATTCCAGATCATAAACACTCACTGAACCTGCCTCCACCACACTCTCAGACAGTGCATTCCAGCTCCTAAACCCTCACTGAACCTGCCTCCACCACACTCTCAGACTGTGCATTCCAGATCCTAAACACTCACTGAACCTGCCTCCACCACACTCTCAGACAGTGCATTCCAGATCCTAAACACTCACTGAACCTGCCTCCACCACACTCTCAGACACTGCATTCCAGATCATAAACACTCACTGAACCTGCCTCCACCACACTCTCAGACAGTGCATTCCAGATCCTAAACACTCACTGAACCTGCCTCCACCACACTCTCAGACACTGCATTCCAGATCCTAAACATTCACTGAACCTGCCTCCACCACACTCTCAGACAGTGCATTCCAGATCCTAAACACTCACTGAACCTGCCTCCACCACACTCTCAGACAGTGCATTCCAGATCCTAAACACTCACTGAACCTGCCTCCACCACACTCTCAGACAGTGCATTCCCGATCCTAAACACTCACTGAACCTGCCTCCACCACACTCTCAGACAGTGCATTCCAGATCCTAAACACTCACTGAACCTGCCTCCACCACACTCTCAGACAGTGCATTCCAAGTCCGAAACACTCACTGAACCTGCCTCCACCACACTCTCAGACAGTGCATTCCAGATCCTAAACACTCACTGAACCTGCCTCCACCACACTCTCAGACAGTACATTCCAGATCCTAAACACTCACTGAACCTGCCTCCACCACACTCTCAGACAGTGCATTCCAGATCCTAAACACTCACTGAACCTGCCTCCACCACACTCTCAGACAGTGCATTCCAGATCCTAAACACTCACTGTACCTGCCTCCACCATACTCTCAGACAGTGCATTCCAGATCCTAAACACTCACTGAACCTGCCTCCACCACACTCTCAGACAGTACATTCCAGATCCTAAACACTCACTGAACCTGCCTCCACCACACTCTCAGACAGTGCATTCCAGATCCTAAACACTCACTGAACCTGCCTCCACCACACTCTCAGACAGTGCATTCCAGATCCTAAACACTCACTGTACCTGCCTCCACCATACTCTCAGACAGTGCATTCCAGATCCTAAACACTCACTGAACCTGCCTCCACCACACTCTCAGACAGTGCATTCCAGATCCTAAACACTCACTGAACCTGCCTCCACCACACTCTCAGACAGTGCATTCCAGATCCGAAACACTCGCTAAGTAAGAAAGTTTTTCCTCATGTCGCCTTTGCTTCTTTTGCCAATCACCTTAAATCTGTACCCTCTTGTTCTCGACTATTCCACCATTGGGAATAGTTTCTCCCTATCTACTCTGTCTGGGTCCCTCATGATTTTGAACACCTCTATCAAATCTCCACTCAGCCTTCTCTTCTCCAAACAGAACATCCCCAATTTCTCCGACCTATCCACTTAACTAAGTCCCTCATCCCTGGAACCACTATTGTGAATCTTTTCTGCACCCTTTCTAATGCCTTCACATCCTTCCTCAAGTGCAGTGCCCATTTGTGACAGAAGCAGAGTTATACACAGACATGATGTGTACTTCGGTTCATCATAACTTCATTGCTTTTGTACTCTATTTATAAACCCCTTATGAATCACTTTCTCAACTTGTCCTGCCACCTTGTATGGTTTGTACACATATACCCCCGGGTCCCTCTGCTCCTACACCCCCTTTAGAATTGTACCCTTTATTTTATATTGCCTCTCCTAATTCTTCCTGCCAAAATGAATCACTTCACACTTCTCTGCATTAAATTTCATTTGCCACTTGTCTGCCCATTCCACCACCCTGTCTATTTCCTCTCGAAGTTTCTCACTATCCTCCTCACAGTTCACAATACTTCCAAGTTTTGCGTCATCTGCAGATTTTGAAATTGTACCAACCCCTGGCGAACCCCATTATATACCTTCCTCCAATCCAAAAAACAACCCTTCACCTCTACTCTCTGTTTCCTGTCACTCAGTCATGCTGTCCCTTTTATTCCACAGGCTTCAATTTTGCTGACAAGCCTATTATGCGACACTTTATCAACTGCCTTTTGGAAGTCCATGTACATCAACCACATTACCCTCATCGACCCTCTCTGTTACCTCATCAAAAAACTCAATCAAAATATTTAAACACGATTGCATTTCAGAAGTTGCTGCTGGCTTTTCTTAAATAATCCACATTTGTTCAAGTGACAAATTTTGTCCCGGATTATCACTTCTAAAAGATTTCCCATCACTGCAGTTAAATTGACTGGCCTGTAGTTGCTGGGATTGTCCTTTCAAACATTTTTGAACAAGAGTGTAACATTTGCAATTCTCCAATCGGTTTGAGGGCTCTCCGCTTCTTCCTGGAACAGAGGCCCAACCAGTCCCCATCCACCACCACCCTCCTCCGCCTGGCTGAACTTGTTCTCACATTGAACAACTTCTCCTTCAACTCCACGCACTTCCTTCAAGTAAAAGGTGTTGCTAATGGGTACCCATATGGACCCTAGTTATGCCTATCTTTTTGTGGGATCTGTCGAACATTCTTTGTTCCAGTCCTACTCAGGCCCCCTCCCCCAAATCTTTTTCCGGTACATTGATGACTGTATCGGTGCCGTTTCCTGCTCCCGCCCCGAACTGGAAAACTTTATCAACTTTGCTTCCAATTTCCACCCTTCTCTCACCTTTACATGGTCCATCTCCAACACTTCCCTTCCCTTCCTCGACTTCTCTCTGGGGATAGGCTGTCTACTAATAGTCATTATAAGCCCACCGACTCCCACAGCTACCTCGACTAAACTTCTTCATACCCTGCCTCCTGTAAGGACTCCATTCCATTCTCCCAGTTTCTCTGTCTCCGATGCATCTGCTCTGATGATGCTACCTTCCATGACAGTGCTTCTGATATGACCTCCTTTTTCCTCAACCGAGGATTCCCCCCCCACTGTGGTTGACAGGGCCCTCAACCGTGTCCTCCCATTTCCCGCACCTCTACTCTCACCCTTTCTCCCCCCAACCCCTCAGAACCGTGACAGGGTTCCCCTTGTCCTCACTTCCCACCCCACCAGCCTCCATATCCAAAGGATCATCCTCTGCCATTTCCGCCACCTCCAGCGTGATGTCACCACCAAATGCATCTTCCCCTCCCTTCCCCTGTCAGCATTCCGAAGGGATCGTTCCCTCCATGACACCCTGGTCCACTCCTCCATTAACCCTGACACTTCGTCCCCTTCCCATGGCACCTTCCCCTGCAATCGCAGAAGGTGTAATACCTGCCCATTTACCTCCTCTCTCCTCTCTATTCAAGGCCCCAAATATTCCTTTCAGGTGAAGCAGTGATTTACTTGTACTTCTCTCAATTTAGTATACTGTATTCGCTGCTCACAATGTGGTCTCCTCTACACTGGTGAGACCAAACGCAGATTGGGTGACTGATTTGTGGAACACCTCTGCTCAGTCCACAAGCAGGACCCCGAGCTTCCGGTTGCTTGCCATTTCAACACTCCCCCCTGCTCTCATGCTCACATCTCTGTCCTGGGATTGCTGCAGTGTTCCAGTGAACATCAACGCAAGCTCGAGGAACAGCATCTCAATTATCGATTAGGCACACTACAGCCTGCCGGACTGAACATTGAGTTCAATAATTTCACAGCATGACGGGCCCCCCATTTTTATTTTTAGTTATTTTTTCTTTTTTCCTTTTTCTTTGTTATTTGTTTTATTTTATTTTAGTTTGTTTCATTCATTTTTTTACCCATTGTTACTTTTCATGTTTGTACTTTGGGCCAGGGTTGTCTTTCAACACCCTCTCTGCACTAATACTTTGTCTTTCAGCACACCATCAACATACCCTTTGCCTTTGCTCCATGACCTTCTGGTCAGTTATTCTCTGTGACCCTCTGTCCTATCAACACCTTCTCTTTGGTTATCTCTTGCCCCACCCCCGCTTTATTTGCTTAAAACCTATTGCATTTCTAACCTTTGCCAGTTCTGATGAAAGGTCACTGACCTGAAACATTAACTCTCTCTCTCCACAGATGCTGCCAAACCTGCTGAGTATTCCAGTATTTCGTGTTTTTACTTCAGATTTCCAGCATCTGCAGTATTTTGCTTTTATTTTATTATTCATTTAGTACCTCAGCCATGTCCTCTGGCTCCATGTATAAATCCCCTTTTTGGTCCCTAATCGGCCCCACTCCTCCTCTTACTACCCTTTTACTATTTATATGCCTGTGGAAGACTTTTAGATTTATTTTTCATGTTCGCTGCCAGTCTCTTCTCATACTCTGTCTTTGCTGCTCTTATTTCAATTCTCGCTTCCCCTCTGAACTTTCTATATTCAGCCTGGTTCTCACTTGAATTACCCACCTGAAATCTGTCATATGCACCCTTTTTCTGCTTCATCTTACTCTCTATCTCTTCCGTCATCCAGGGAGCTCTGACTTTGTTTGCCCTACCTTTCCACCACCCCCCCCCCCCCCCCCCCCGTATGAATGTACATTTAATGTACTCGAACTATTTCCTCTGTAAAGGCAGCCCATTGTTCTGTTACAGTTTTGTCTGCCAATCTTTGATTCTAATTTACCTGGGCCAGGTCCATTCCCACCCCACTGAAATTGGCCCTCCCCCAGTTAATTATTTTTACTCTGGATTGCTCCTTGTCCTTTTCCATAGCTAACATAAACCTTACGATATTATGATCACTGTTCCCTAAATGTTCCCCGACTGACATTGGAACCACTTGACCCACCACATTCCCCAGAAGCAGATCCAGCAATCCCTCCTTCCTCATTGGACTAGAAACATACTGATCCAGAAAATTCTCCTGAAACTTCAGAAACTCTTCCCCCTCTCTGCCCTTTATACTATTACTATTCCAGTCTATATTAGGATAATTAAAGTGTCCTATTATCACTGCCCGAGAGCTCTTGCACCTCTCTGTAATTTCCCTGCAAATTTGTTCCTCTGTATCTTTCCCACTAATTGGAGGCCTAGAGAATACACCCAGTGGTATAATGGCACCTCCATTTTTTCAGAACTCTAACCGCGTATATTCTGTCTTTGACTCTCTCAGACCTCCTCTCACTCCAACACTGTAATATTATCTTTAATCAAAACTGCCACCCCTCTTTCTTTCCTTTCTTCCCTAACTTTTCTGAACACATTTTATCCAGGAATATTTAGTACTCAGTCCTGCCCTTTTTTGAGCCAGGTCTCTGTTATCGCCACAACATCATATTCCCACGTGACTGTTCACACCTGCAGCTCACTAACCTTATTTACCGCAGTCCATGCATTCACATACATGCACTGAACCCCAATTTAGACTTTACTGCATTCCCTCTTCCTCTGACCCGACACAATAACTCACTATTTCTTACCCTAGTGTTCACTGGTTCTCATAATCTTTTGTGAACCTTGTTTATCCTTTCTACTGCTACATCCTGGTTCCCAATCCTTTGCCATGTTAGTTTAAACCCTCTCCAACAGCACAAGCAAACCTCACCTTGAGAATATTGGTCCTGGCTCTGTTCAGCCTCTACATGTCCCACTACCACAGATCTGGTCCCAATGTCTCAGGAATCTGAAGCCCTCCCTCCTGCAGCATCTCTCCAGCCACACATTCATCTTCTCTATCTTCCTATTACTTCTCACTAGTGTGTGATATTGGCCAGGATCCAGAGATTAATGCTAGTCCTGCTTGCTAGTCTCTTTCCAAGCTCCCTAAACTCTGCCTTCAGGACCTCATTCCCTCTTTCTACCTATGTCGTTGGTACTGATATAGACCATGACCACTGGCTGTTCACCCTCGGCCCCATCCCACCGCCCCTCCAGAATGTCCTGCAGCCACTCACTGATACCCTTGTCCCTGGACCAGGAAGGCAACATACCATCCTGGATAGAAGAATGGCTAGTTAACAGGAAGTAGCGAGTAGGCATAAATGTGTCATTTTCTGGTTGGCAAGATGTAACGAATGGTGTGCCACAGGGATCTGTGCTGGGGCCTCAACTTTTTAAAATTTATATAAATGACTTAGAACCACTTGACCCACCTCATCCAATAAATGACTTAGATGAAGGGACTGAAGGTATGGTTGCTAAATTTGCTGATGACACAAAGATAGGTAGGAAAGTAACTTGTGAAGGGGACATAAGGGGGCTATAAAGGAATATAGATAGGTTAAGTGAGTGGGAAAAGACCTGGCAAATGGAGTATAATGTGGGAAAGTGTGAAATTGTCCACTTTGGCTGGAAGAATAAAAAAGCAGCATATTATTTAAATGGAGAGAGATTGCAGAACTCTGATGTACAGAGAAATCTGGGTGTCCTGGTACATGAATCACAGAAGGTTGGTATTCAGATGCAGCAAGTGATTAGGAATGCAAATGGATTATAGTCATTTATTGCAAGGGGAATGGAATATAAAATTAGGGATGTTTTGCCGCAGTTGTATCGGGTATTGGTGAGACCACATCTAGAGTACTGTACAGTTTTGGCATCCTTATTTAAGAAAGGATATAAATGTGTTAGAGGCAGTTCAGAGAAGGTTCACTCAACTGATACCTGGGATTGGGGATCATTTTATGAGGAAAGGTTGGACAGGTCGGGTCTGTATCCATTGAAATTTGAAGAATGAGAGGTGATCTTATTGAAACATATAAGATCCTGAGGGGACTTAACAGGGTGGATGCTGAGAGGGTGTTTCCCCTTGTGGAAGAGACTAGAACTAGGAGAGACAGTTTAAAAATAAGGGGTCGCCCATTTAAGGCGGAGATGAGAAATGTTTTCTCTCAGAGGGTTGAGAGTCTGTGGAACTCTCTTCCCCAGAGACCGGTGGAGGCAGGATCATTGAATCTTTTTAAGGCAGGGGTAGATAAATTCCTTGACTAATAAGGGAGCGAAAGGATATCGGGGGTAGGCAGGAAAGTGGAGTTGAGGCCACAAACAGATCAGCCATGGTCTTATTAAATGGTAGAGCAGGCTCGGAGGGGCTGAATGGCCGACTCCTGCTCCTAATTTGTATGTTTGTATTCGTGTCTTCAGCCATAGAAATGCCTGTTTGTTTCCCTAACGATACTTTTACTCACTATTACTTTTCCAATCTTCCTCCTGCCCCTCCCGTACAGCTGAGCCACCCATGGTACCATGGACTTGTCTCTGGTTGCACTCCCCAATGGAACCATTACACTCACCTGTATTCAGAACAGAATACTGGTTGGACAGTGAGATGCACTCAGGGGACTCCTTCACTACCTGCCTGGTCTTCCTTGACAGCCTAGTGGTCACCATTCTCTCACTGCACACCCTTAAGCTGTGGGGTGATCACCTCCAGAAACATGCTATCCACGTAACTCTCAGCTTCACAAATGCACCACATTGACTCCAGCTGCTGCTCAACCTCTGAAAACCAGCTCCTCCAGCTGCCGACACTTCCTGCACATATGATTGTCCAGGACTTGAGAAGCTTCCTGGAGTTCCCACATGGCACATGATCTGCATTCCATGGGACTGAGGTGCCCTGCCATGGCTCCATTTATTAAACTAAACATAACAGAAATAGGTTTAAAAAAAGTTATCTAGTTTATTAATAATAAAGTAATAGCAAGTTACCGAGAGTATAACACTCCTCGCTAGCTTAAAGAGCAAAAATAAAGCTGCAATATTCACTGACCAATCACCTCTCTGCTGTCCTATTACATCACTCCTTGTTTTTTTTGTTGATTTTGAAGTTTCAGGCCTGGCTCTGTCTCCCACCACTCCTCTCACCCTCCTGCGGTCTGTTCCAGGCCTGGCCCTGTCTCCCACCACTCCTCTCACCCTCCTGCGGTCTGTTCCAGGCCTGGCCCTGTCTCCCACCACTTCTCTCACTCTCCTGCGGTTTATTCCAGGCCTGGCCCTGTCTCCCACCACTCCTCTCACCCTCCTGCGGTCTGTTCCAGGCCTGGCTCTGTCTCCCACCACTCCTCTCACCCTCCTGCGGTCTGTTCCAGGCCTGGCCCTGTCTCCCACCACTCCTCTCACCCTCCTGCGGTCTGTTCCAGGCCTGGCCCTGTCTCCCACCACTCCTCTCACCCTCCTGCGGTTTGTTTCAGGCCTGGCCCTGTCTCCCACCACTCCTCTCACTCTCCTGCGGTTTGTTCCAGGCCTGGCCCTGTCTCCCACCACTCCTCTCACCCTCCTGCAGTCTGTTCCAGGCCTGGCCCTGTCTCCCACCACTCCTCTCACCCTCCTGCAGTCTGTTCCAGGCCTGGCCCTGTCTCCCACCACTCCTCTCACCCTCCTGCGGTCTGTTCCAGGCCTGGCCCTGTCTCCCACCACTCCTCTCACCCTCCTGCAGTCTGTTCCAGGCCTGGCCCTGTCTCCCACCACTCCTCTCACCCTCCTGCGGTCTGTTCCAGGCCTGGCCCTGTCTCCCACCACTCCTCTCACCCTCCTGCAGTCTGTTCCAGGCCTGGCCCTGTCTCCCACCACTCCTCTCACCCTCCTGCGGTCTGTTCCAGGCCTGGCCCTGTCTCCCACCACTCCTCTCACCCTCCTGCGGTTTGTTCCAGGCCTGGCCCTGTCTCCCACCACTCCTCTCACTCTCCTGCGGTTTGTTCCAGGCCTGGCCCTGTCTCCCACCACTCCTCTCACCCTCCTGCAGTCTGTTCCAGGCCTGGCCCTGTCTCCCACCACTCCTCTCACCCTCCTGCGGTCTGTTCCAGGCCTGGCCCTGTCTCCCACCACTCCTCTCACCCTCCTGCGGTCTGTTCCAGGCCTGGCCCTGTCTCCCACCACTCCTCTCACTCTCCTGCGGTTTGTTCCAGGCCTGGCCCTGTCTCCCACCACTCCTCTCACCCTCCTGCGGTCTGTTCCAGGCCTGGCTCTGTCTCCCACCACTCCTCTCACCCTCCTGCGGTCTGTTCCAGGCCTGGCCCTGTCTCCCACCACTCCTCTCACCCTCCTGCGGTCTGTTCCAGGCCTGGCCCTGTCTCCCACCACTCCTCTCACCCTCCTGCGGTTTGTTCCAGGCCTGGCCCTGTCTCCCACCACTCCTCTCACTCTCCTGCGGTTTGTTCCAGGCCTGGCCCTGTCTCCCACCACTCCTCTCACCCTCCTGCGGTCTGTTCCAGGCCTGGCCCTGTCTCCCACCACTCCTCTCACCCTCCTGCAGTCTGTTCCAGGCCTGGCCCTGTCTCCCACCACTCCTCTCACCCTCCTGCGGTCTGTTCCAGGCCTGGCCCTGTCTCCCACCACTCCTCTCACCCTCCTGCAGTCTGTTCCAGGCCTGGCCCTGTCTCCCACCACTCCTCTCACCCTCCTGCGGTCTGTTCCAGGCCTGGCCCTGTCTCCCACCACTCCTCTCACCCTCCTGCGGTTTGTTCCAGGCCTGGCCCTGTCTCCCACCACTCCTCTCACTCTCCTGCGGTTTGTTCCAGGCCTGGCCCTGTCTCCCACCACTCCTCTCACCCTCCTGCAGTCTGTTCCAGGCCTGGCCCTGTCTCCCACCACTCCTCTCACCCTCCTGCAGTCTGTTCCAGGCCTGGCCCTGTCTCCCACCACTCCTCTCACCCTCCTGCGGTCTGTTCCAGGCCTGGCCCTGTCTCCCACCACTCCTCTCACCCTCCTGCGGTCTGTTCCAGGCCTGGCCCTGTCTCTCACCACTCCTCTCACCCTCCTGTGGTCTGTTCCAGGCCTGGCCCTGTCTCTCACCCTCCTGCGGTCTGTTCCAGGCCTGACCCTGTCTCTCACCCTCCTGCGGTCTGTTCCAGGCCTGGCCCTGTCTCTCACCACTCCTCTCACCCTCCTGCGGTCTGTTCCAGGCCTGGCCCTGTCTCTCACCCTCCTGCGGTCTGTTCCAGGCCTGACCCTGTCTCTCACCCTCCTGCGGTGTGTTTCAGGCCTGGCCCTGTCTCCCACCACTCTTCTCACCCTCCTGCGGTCTGTTCCAGGCCTGGCCCTGTCTCTCACCCTCCTGCGGTCTGTTTCAGGCCTGGCCCTGTCTCCCACCACTCCTCTCACCCTCCTGCAGTCTGTTCCAGGCCTGGCCCTGTCTCCCACCACTCCTCTCACCCTCCTGCAGTCTGTTCCAGGCCTGGCCCTGTCTCCCACCACTCCTCTCACCCTCCTGCGGTTTGTTCCAGGCTTGGCCCTGTCTCCCACCACTCCTCTCACCGTCCTGCGGTTTGTTCCAGGCCTGGCCCTGTCTCCCACCACTCCTCTCACCCTCCTGCGGTTTGTTCCAGGCCTGGCCCTGTCTCCCACCACTCCTCTCACCCTCCTGCGGTCTGTTCCAGGCCTGGCCCTGTCTCTCACCACTCCTCTCACCCTCCTGCGGTCTGTTCCAGGCCTGGCCCTGTCTCCCACCACTCCTCTCACCCTCCTGCGGTCTGTTCCAGGCCTGGCCCTGTCTCTCACCCTCCTGCGGGTTGTTCCAGGCCTGACCCTGTCTCTCAACCTCCTGCGGTCTGTTTCAGGCCTGGCCCTGTCTCCCACCACTCTTCTCACCCTCCTACGGTCTGTTCCAGGCCTGGCCCTGTCTCTCACCACTCCTCTCACCCTCCTGCGGTCTGTTCCAGGCCTGGCCCTGTCTCTCACCCTCCTGCGGTCTGTTTCAGGCCTGGCCTTGTCTCCCACCACTCCTCTCACCCTCCTGCAGTCTGTTCCAGGCCTGGCTCTGTCTCCCACCACTCCTCTCACCCTCCCGCGGTCTGTTCCAGGCCTGGCTCTGTCTCCCACCACTCCTCTCACCCTCCTGCAGTCTGTTCCAGGCCTGGCCCTGTCTCCCACCACTCCTCTCACCCTCCTGCGGTTTGTTCCAGGCCTGGCCCTGTCTCCCACCACTCCTCTCACCGTCCTGCGGTTTGTTCCAGGCCTGGCCCTGTCTCCCACCACTCCTCTCACCCTCCTGCGGTTTGTTCCAGGCCTGGCCCTGTCTCCCACCACTCCTCTCACCCTCCTGCGGTCTGTTCCAGGCCTGGCCCCTGTCTCTCACCCTCCTGCGGTCTGTTTCAGGCCTGGCCCTGTCTCCCACCACTCTTCTCACCCTCCTACGGTCTGTTCCAGGCCTGGCCCTGTCTCTCACCACTCCTCTCACCCTCATGCGGTCTGTTCCAGGCCTGGCCCTGTCTCTCACCCTCCTGCGGTCTGTTTCAGGCCTGGCCCTGTCTCCCACCACTCCTCTCACCCTCCTGCAGTCTGTTCCAGGCCTGGCCCTGTCTCTCACCACTCCTCTCACCCTCCTGCGGTCTGTTCCAAGGCCTGGCCCTGTCTCTCACCCTCCTGCGGTCTGTTTCAGGCCTGGCCCTGTCTCCCACCACCCTCCTCCCACCCTCCTGCGGGTCTGTTCCAGGCCTGGCCCTGTCTCCCACCACTCCTCTCACCCTCCTGCGGTCTGTTCCAGGCCTGGCCCTGTCTCCCACCACTCCTCTCACCCTCCTGCGGTCTGTTCCAGGCCTGGCCCTGTCTCCCACCACTCCTCTCACCTCCTGCGGTCTGTTTCAGGACTGGCCCTGTCTGTCACCTTCCTGCAGTCTGTTTCAGGCCTGGCTCTGTCTCTCACCTTCCTGCGGTCTGTTTCAGGCCTGGCTCTGTCTCCCACCACTCCTCCCACCCTCCTGCAGTCTGTTTCAGGCCTGGCCCTGTCTCTCACCTTCCTGCGGTCTGTTTCAGGCCTGGCCCTGTCTCTCACCTTCCTGCAGTCTGTTTCAGGCCTGGCTCTGTCTCTCACCTTCCTGCGGTCTGTTTCAGGCCTGGCCCTGTCTCTCACCTTCCTGCGGTCTGTTTCAGGCCTGGCTCTGTCTCCCACCACTCCTCCCACCCTCCTGCAGTCTGTTTCAGGCCTGGCCCTGTCTCTCACCTTCCTGCGGTCTGTTTCAGGCCTGGCCCTGTCTCTCACCTTCCTGCAGTCTGTTTCAGGCCTGGCTCTGTCTCTCACCTTCCTGCGGTCTGTTTCAGGCCTGGCCCTGTCTCTCACCAGTCCCCTCACCCTCCTGCGGTCTGTTCCAGGCCTGGCCCTGTCTCTCACCTTCCTGCGGTCTGTTTCAGGCCTGGCCCTGTCTCTCACCTTCCTGCGGTCTGTTTCAGGCCTGGCCCTGTCTCTCACCCTCCTGCGGTCTGTTTCAGGCCTGGCCCTGTCTCTCACCCTCCTGCGGTCTGTTTCAGGCCTGGCCCTGTCTCCCACCACTCCTCTCACCTTCCTGCGGTCTGTTTCAGGCCTGGCCCTGTCTCTCACCTTCCTGCGGTCTGTTCCAGGCCTGCCCTGTCTCTCAGCCTCCTGCGGTCTGTTCCAGGTCTGGCCCTGTCTCCCACCACTCCTCTCGCTCAGATGTCATGAGGTTTTTGAAAGACACTGTAAAAATAAAAGTGTTCACTTTTCTTCCTCTTTTATCCTTAGGTCCGTCTGATAGTGATGGGACTAGTGGGAGTGATGATGATTGGCTGCTTACTGATGCTACATCTCCACTCACAGAATTTCTCTCATTGAAACAGGAAGCTGCCGGGGGAACATTTTCACAGGCGGACAAGGAGCATCTCAATGGGAAGGTAGCTCAGCAACGGACAAGCATGGTGGTTAACGTGCAATCAACAACGGGGCCCAATTCTTCCACAATCCACGGTCAACTCTGAACTGCTCTCTGGAGTGGCCAGGTCACTCTGTTGTATCAAAACCATGAGACACAGCAGTTCAAGAAGGCAGCTCTCCACCACCTTCTCAGGGTGATTAGGGGTGGGCAGTAACTGCTGGCCAAGCTAGCAACACCCACATCCCATGAATGAAATCTTTCAAAGCCTCACCCAAAACACATTTTAAAATAATCAGATAAATAAATAATGCTGAGGCTCCTGCGACCAATTGATGTTTAATTATTTCTCTTGTTCTGATATTTGCTTAGCCTGAACACTTTCACACACTCACTTTAAACTATTTTATTTCTTCTTCTTCTTCTCGATTTTCCTTTATCCTAAATCCACCCCTCACTTCCTTCCTCTGTCAATACAACACCCCAACCCCCACCCTGCCCCTCGATTCCATCCCTTTTAATTGGCCTCTCTGTTGGGATGAAACATTGATGGGGTCCATATTGGGTGGATCATTCATTTATGGAATGCATGCTCTGTCTTGTCACCCTTCACTGGGGATCTCTACCTTGCATGGACCATCTATTTCTGGGATGTATCATTGACCTTGATATGAATAACCGGTTGGGTTGTGTGGGCTGGGGTCCATCTTGTCGATGACCCTTTCCTCCTGGTCCCCAATGACTGGGTGGCCATGCCTCAATTGGTCACTCCCAGCAGGTCCATCACTCCCCTCTGCTGTCGGTGATGAGCCACCTGCTATCCTTCCTCGAGCATTACTCACACATGCAGCGTCTCCAGGACAAAGCAGCCGAGTACAGAGCCCGGCTCAGGAGCGAAGAGGCCAAGAGCAAGAAGCAGCGGAAGGTGTTGAGAAGAGTCTGCAAGCAGGAGCTGAGGGATAAGCTGCACCTGATTGAGAACCTCCAGGATATTATCAACGAGCAGGAAACACTCCTGCTGAAACTGCAGACTAAAGGTGAGAAATTCTCTTTGCTTTATATTCAGTGAAGAGAGAAACTATTTCCTCTGGGGGGGGGGGGGGGAGTCCAGAACAAGGGGGCAGAACCTTAAAGTTAGAGCCAGGTCGTTCGGGGGTGATGTCAGGAAGCACTTCTTCACACAGAGGGCAGTGGGAATCTGGAACTCTCTCCCACCAACGGCTTTGGGTGCTGGGGATCAGTTGGAAATGTCAAAACTGAGGTTGATGGAGTTTGGTGGGTTAGGTTGTTAAAGGATAAGGAACTGAGGTGGGTGGATGGAGTTAAGATACAGATCAGTCATGATCTCATTGAATGGCAGAACAGGCTCAAGGGGCTGAATGGCCTCCTTCTGTCCCTATTCCCTCTGGCAAAGGGAAGACTAAAAGGAGACCTGATAGATGAAGGGATTTGATAGGATGGGTGTGGGGAAACTGACGCAGTAATTTCAATGGTACACCACCCATCTTCCTGCCACAAAATGGACGCTTCAGCATCCAATATGGCAGACCGGTCCAAGCACTGAGTATGGGCTGGAAATGCAGCATATGCCATATCAGTAAAGATAAAGAGGCATCCTGGGCCTACACCTGCATTTAATTTGTAGAGAGAAAGGATTTGAACAATTACCTGAAGGCCAACAGAGCAGCAGAATGTATATTACTGCATTCAGTGTGCGTCCAAACCAGCCAGCAGCTAACTCAGACTGACTGGATCCACAACTATGAGGCATTACTGGCTCAAATACTCCTTGTGTCGGGCTAATTTGGAGTGGATTGGAATGAGTAGTGCTGGGTTCAATGGGACTATGCTTGGCTAAAATGGAGTTTACTGGGCTAAATACGATTTGGTGTGTTGGGCAAAAGTGAAGTTGTCCTGGATTTAACTGAACTGGATCAAGTTGGATAGAATTGGGATGGGTGTGTGGGTTAAACTGAGCTTGGAGTGTTTGCCTAAAATGAGTCGGCATAGGTTTGGGTGAAGTGAATTGGGTTTGATTGAGTTGGTCTGGTTTAATGGAGGCTGGGTTTGGTTGGTTGGTTGAGTTTGATTGAGTTGGGCTGATGAGGTTGGGTTTAATTGAGTTGGTCTGGTTTAATGGAGGCTGGGTTTGGTTGGTTGATTGAGTTTGATTGAGTTGGGCTGATGAGGTTGGGTTTAATTGAGTTGGTCTGGTTTAATGGAGGCTGGGTTTGGTTGGTTGGTTGAGTTTGATAGAGGTTGAGTTTGATTGAGTTGGTCTGATGAGGTTGGGTTTGATTGAGTTGGTCTGGTTTAATGGAGGCTGGGTTTGGTTGGTTGGTTGAGTTTGATTGAGGTTGAGTTTGATTGAGTTGGTCTGATGAGGTTGGGTTTGATTGAGTTGGTCTGGTTTAATGGAGGCTGGGTTTGGTTGGTTGAGTTTGATAGAGGTTGAGTTTGATAGAGGTTGAGTTTGATAGAGGTTGAGTTTGATTGAGTTGGTCTGATGAGGTTGGGTTTGATTGAATTGGTTGAGTTTGCTGGAGGTTGGGTTTGATTGGTTTGGTCTAGTTAGATGGAGGTTGGGGCTCTCTAGTTATAACAACTTGTATTTATATAGCGCCTTTAACAGTAAAACATCCAAAGGCGTTTCACAAGAGCATTATTATACAAATTTTGCCCAAAGCATATAAGGCAATATCAGGGCAGATGTAACTGTAGCCAGTGAATGAGTGACTCTCTCTGTTCATTAGAATCACCCTCTTTCCATCAAAACCTGCACTGGAATGTGCTGTAAGTGAGAGAGGGAAACAGAGCAACTCCCTCTCTCAGGTCTCCGGGAACTGCGGAAACAGGGCAAAAAACTGGCTACCTCTTTAACCAATCGGACTGGAGAGTCAGTAATGAGCAGTGCAGAGTCTAAAGCAGGAAGGGTGAGCTAGAACATTGAGTTCAATGTCGAATCAGGTATAGAAAGTGAAATAAAGAGAGGGAAATACAAATTGAATTGGGAGACAAAGAGACAGAATAAAGAATAAAACTAAAATATTAAAACAATGTATTTATATTATATTTTGAAGCTGTCAACAAGTAAACCCTTCCAGAGATTTGAGCACAAAATCCAGGCTGACACTTGCAGTGTCAGTACTGAGGGAGTGCTGCACTGTCGGAGGGTCAGCACTGAGGGAGCTATACACTGTCAGAGGGTCAGCACTGAGGGAGCTATAGACTCTCGGAGGATCAGCAATGAGGGAGTGCTGCACTGTCGGAGGGTCAGCACTGAGGGAGGGCTGCACTGTCGGAGGATCAGCAATGAGGGAGTGCTGCACTGTCGGAGGGTCAGCACTGAGGGAGGGCTGCACTGTCGGAGGATCAGCAATGAGGGAGTGCTGCACTGTCGGAGGGTCAGCACTGAGGGAGCTATACACTGTCAGAGGGTCAGCACTGAGGGAGGGCTGCACTGTCGGAGGGTCAGCACTGAGGGAGCTATACACTGTCAGAGGGTCAGCACTGAGGGAGCTATACACTCTCGGAGGATCAGCAATGAGGGAGTGCTGCACTGTCGGAGGGTCAGTACTGAGGGGGTGCTGCACTGACGGAGGGGCCAGCCTTTGGGGAGAGGTTGAACCAAGGCCCCGTTTGCCCTCTCATGACCAAGAAAGATTGCACAGCCACTATTTTGAAGAAGAGTAGAGGAGTTCTCCTCAATGTTCTGGCCAGTATTCATCCCTCAATAAATATCACAAAAACAATGGGCGGCGCAGTGGTTAACACCGCAGCCTCACAGCTCCAGCGACCCGGGTTCAATTCTGGGTACTGCCTGTGTGGAGTTTGCAAGTTCTCCCTGTGTCTGCGTGGGCTTTGTCCGGGTGCTCCGGTTTCCTCCCACATGCCAAAGACTTGCAGGTTGGTAGGTAAATTGGCTATTAGCAATTGCCCCTAGTATAGGTAGGTGGTAGGGAAAATATAGGAACAGGTGGGGATGTGGTAGGAATATGGAATTAGTGTAGGATTAGTATAAATGAGTTGTTGATGGTCGGCACAGACTTGGTGGGCCGAAGGGCCTGTTTCAGTGCTGTATCTCTAAACTAAACTAAACAAATTACCTGGTCGTTATCACATTGCTGGTTTTGGGATCTTGCTGTGCGAAATTGGCTGCCCCATTTCCTACATTCGAACATTGACTACAATTCAAAAGTGCCTCATTAGCTGTAAAGTGCTTTGGGAAGTCCTGAGTTTGTAGTAGGCGTTAAAGCAATGCAGGTTCTTACATAGACAGGTGAAGTGTATGGAACAGAATTGCCTGTAAAGCATTTTCTACTGAATTTGTGCATGTGATTAAAACAGTGTCACTGCAGTAACATCTTGGGCTGGACAGAGATTTCCACTGAACAACATGGCATTGCCCAGTAGTCATGTGTCGTAGGATGTAAAGTCACTGCTGACAACTCTCTGTGTCCTGAAGGCTCTCCGTGTCCCGAAGACTCTTCGTGTCCCACCAGCTCTCCGTGTCCCGAAGACTCTCCATGTCCCACCGACTCTCAGTGTCCCGAAGACTCTCCATGTCCCACCAACTCTCCGTTCTTCGGCCTGCCTCCATCGATGGGAGTGCAGAGGCTGGTGGAGTCCATCAATACACTACAGAGTGAAAGGACCAAACTGGTGAACGAGGTGCAATCCATCAAGATGGAGGTAGAACATGGGGAGAATGAGAAAAAGCAACTGTTGGACCACTTTGAGTTTCAGGTAAAGTCTCCTCGATTCTACCTCCGGCATTTACAGATTGAACAGGCTGGGGCTCTTTTCTATAGAAAGGAGAAGGCTGAGGGGTGGCCTGATAGAGGTCATTAAGGTTATGAAAGGGGCTGATAGGATAGATGTAGAGAAGAGGTTTCCATTTACAGGTGAGGCCAGAACTGGGGGCCCATCAATATAAGATAACCACTAATAAATCCATTTGGGAATTCAGGAGAAACCTCTTTACCCAGAGAGTGGTGAGAATGTGGAACTCACTACCACAGGGAATGGTTGAGATGAACAGTGTTGTTGCATTTAAGGGGAAGCTGGATAAACACATGAGGGATAAAGGAATAGATGGATATGTTGATTGCGATAAAGAACAATGGGGGGAAGGCTCATGAAGAACAAGGAGCTGTTGGGCCGAATGGCCTGTTTCTGCGCTGTAACTGATTGGGAAAATCCTTCATGGGCAGAAGGAGTAGTTTCTCGAGCAAATGATCCTTTCTCAGGTTCTTATTTTCTGAAATTCCATGACACGGCTGCATTCTTTCCAATGGGTCCTGTTACCAGCCCTGTTATTCTAATCACAGCTCTCTGTGAGTTGATATGTTAATAATTTTGTTGTAAAGGAGTCTTTAGGAAAGAGTGACCATAATATGATAGAATATTACACTAAGTTTGTAAGTTATGTAGTTCAATCAAAAACTAGGATCTTAAATGTAAGCAAAGGAAACTATGAAGGTATGAGGGGCACATTACCTTTGGTGGATTGGGAAACTACATTAAAAGGTATGACGTTAGACAGGCAATGGCTAACATTCAAAGAACTAATACATAGGTTACAACAAAAATACATTCCTTTAATGCACAAAAACCCAGCAAGGAAAGTGTTCCAACCGTGGCTAATGAAAGAAATCAAGGATTATATCAGAGTAAAGGAAGAGGTCTATAAAGTTGTCAAAAAAATTGAAATGATAAATGAGGGTTGGGAGCGTTTTAGAATTCTACAAAGGAGGACCAAGGAAAAGATTAAGAAAGGGAAAATAGAATGAGAGTAAACAAGCAAGAAACATAAAAATGGACTGTAAAAATTTCTATAGGTATGTAAAACAGAAAAGATTAACAAAAGCAAATGAGTCCATTACAAGTGGAGTCAGGAGAATTTATAATGGGGAATAAGGGAATGGCAGAGAAACTAAACAAATACTTTGTGTCTGTCTTCCCCAAGGAAAATACTAAAAACCTCCTAGAAATAATGGAGAATTAAGGAACTAGTGTAAATGAAGAGGTGGAGGTAAGAGAGGAAGGGGAGTTACACTATTGATTAGGGAGACATCACGGCAGTACTTAGAGAGGATATCCCGGGGGGAATGTCCAGCGAGGCCATATGGGTAGAACTTAGAAATAAGAAAGGGGTGATTACTTTGATAGGATTATACTATAGGCCCCCCAATAGTCAGAGGGAAGTGGAGGAGCGAATATGTAGGGAAATCACAGATAGGTGTAGGAATTATAGGGTTGTAATAGTAGGTGATTTTAACTTCCCTAATATTGACTGGGACTGCCTTAGTGCTAAGGGATCAGATGGGGAAGAATTTGTTAAGTGTGTCCAGGATAGTTTTCTGAAGCAGTATGTGGATGGCCCTACTAGAGAAGGGGCTACACTCGACCTCCTCTTAGGAAATGAGGATTAGGAAATGAGGATGGGCAGGTGGTTGATTTGTCAGTGGGGGAGCACTTTGGGACCAGTGACCATAACTCTATTAGCTTCAATATAGTTATGGAAAAGGATAGGACTGGTCCTCAGATTGAAGTCCTATATTGGGGGAAGGCTAATTTCGATGGCATCAGACAGGAACTCTCAAAAGTTGAATGGGAGAGGCTGTTTACAGGTAAAGGGACGTCTGGCAAGTGGGAGGCTTTTAAAAGTGAGATAGGAAGAGTTCAGGGCCGGCATGTTCCTGTTAGATGGAAGAGCAAGGCTGGCAAGTTGAGGGAACCTTGGTTGACGAGGGATATTGAGGGTCTGGTCAGGACAAAGAAGGAGGCATATGTCAGGTATAGGCAGCTGGGATCAAGCGAGTCCCTCGGAGTATCGGGGATGTAGGAGTACACTTAAGAAGGAAATTAGGAGGGCGAAAAGGGGCCATGAGATTTCCCTGGCAGATAAGATAAAGGAGAATCCTAAAAGATTCTATAAGTATATTAAGAGTAAAAGGGTAGCTAGGGAGAGAATAGGTCCCCTTAAGGATCAGTGTGACAATCTATGTGTGGAGCCACGGTAAATGGGCAAGGTCTTAAATGAATATTTCTCGTCCGTATTTACCGTGGAGAAGGTCATGGAAGCTAGTGAGTTCAAGGGAGGGAACAGCGATATCCTGGAGCATATCAACATTACAAAGGAGGAGGTGTTGAAGCACATTAAGGTGGATAAATCCCCAGGGCCTGACCAGTTGTATCCTCGGATGCTATGGGAAGCAAGGGAGGAGATTGCTGGGCCCCTGGCAGAGATTTTTGTATCATCGTTAGCCACAGGTGAGGTACCGGAAGACTGGAGGATTGCTAATGTTGTGCCTTTATTTAAGAAGGGCAGCAGGGATAAGCCAGGGAACTACAGGCCGGTGAGCCTTACATCAGCGGTGGGAAAGTTATTGGGTGGGATTATGAGAGACAGGATTTATATGCATTCGGAAAGGCAAGGTCTGATTAGGGATAGTCAGCATGGCTTTGTGCGTGGGAAATCATGTCTCACGAATTTGATTGAGCTTTTCGAGGAGGTGACCAAGAAGATTGACGAGGGCAGGACGATGGACGTTGTCTACATGGACTTTAGCAAGGCCTTTGACAAGGTCCCGCATGGTAGGCTGGTCCGGAAGGTTCATAAGAAGATCATAAGAACTAGGAGCAGGAGTAGGCCGTCCGGCCCCGCGAGCGTGCTCCGCCACTCAATAAGATCATGGCTGATCTTTTCGTGGATTCAGATCCATTTACCCGTGCTCTCACCGTATCCCTTAATTCCTTCAAACACATGGGATCCAGGGTGAGCTAGCAAATTGGATACAAAATTGGCTTGGTGATAGGAGGCAGAGGGTGGTAGTGGAGGGTTGTTTTTCAGATTGGAGGCCGGTGACCAGTGGTGTGCCGCAGGGATCGGTGCTGGGCCCTCTGTTGTTTGTCATATATATTAATAACTTGGATGTGAATGTAAGGGGCATGATTAGTAAGTTTGCAGATGACACCAAAATTGATGGTATAGTGGACAGTGAAGAAGGTTGTCTAAGGTTACAACAGGATATAGATCAACTGGGAAAGTGGGCAAGGGATTGGCAAATGGAATTTAATGCAGACAAATGTGAAGTGATGCATTTTGGGAAGTTAAACCAGGGCAGGACATATACAGTGAATGGCAGGGCCTGGGGAGTGTTGTTGAGCAGAGAGACCTTGGGGTGCAAGTACATAGTTCCCTGAAAGTGGCAACACAGGTAGACAGGTTGGTGAAGAAGGCGTATGGCATGCTTGCCTTCATCGGCCAAGGCATTGAGTACAAGAGTTGGGACGTCATGTGACAGTTATACATAATGTTGGTTAGGTCGCATTTGGAGTACTGTGTGCAGTTCTGGTCGCCGCACTGCAGGAAAGATGTGATTAAGCTAGAGACGGTGCAGAAAAGATTCACAAGGATGTTTCCTGGTTTGGAGGGCTTGAGTTATAAAGAGAGATTGGATAGGCTGGGTCTGTTTTCCCTGGAGCAAAGGAGGCTGAGAGGGGACATGATCGAGGTATATAAAATTATGAGAGGCGTAGATAGGGTAGATAGCCAGAGTCTGTTTCCCATGGTAGGGGTGACTAAAACTGGAGGGCATAGATTTAAGGTGAGAGGATCAAAGGGGTAAATATTTCACACAAAGTACAGTGGGTATCTGGAATGAGCTGCCTGAGGAGGTGGTGGAGGCAGGAACAGTAGCGACATTTAAGAGGCATCTGGACAGGTACTTGAATGAGCAAGGCATAGAGGGATATGGAATTAATGCAGGCAGGTGGGATTAGTATAGATAGGCATTATGGTCGGCATGGACGCAGTGGGCCGAAGGGCCTGTTTCTATGTTGTACGACTCTATGACTTATGACTCTATAACAGCTTCAAGATATTAATGTTATTAAGATATTAATGGGGCTTAAAGTGGATAAATCCCCTGGACCTGATCGACATCCCAGAGTGTTGAAAGAGGTGGCTGTAGAGATAGTGGATGCACTGGTGATCATCTTTCAAAATTCTATAGACTCTGGAATGGTTCCTGCAGATTGGAAGGTGGCAATTGTAACCCCACTATTTAAAATAGGAGGGGGAGAGAAAATGGGGAACTACAGACCTGTTAGTCTAACATCAATCATAGGGAACATGCTAGAATCTATAATAAAGGATGTGATAACAAAACACTTAGAAAATAATGGTCGGATTGGGCAGAGTCAACATGGATTTATGAAAAGGAAATCATGTTTAACAAACCTGTTGGAGTTTTCTGAGCATGTAGCTAGAAGAATAGATAAGGGAGAACTGGTGGATGTGGTATATTTGGATTTTCAGAAAGCTTTCGATAAGGTCCCACACAAGAGGTTAGTAAACAAGATTAGAGCACATGGGATTGGGGGGAATATACTGGCATGGATTGGGAACTCGTTAATGGACAGAAAACAGAATAGGATTAAATGGGTAATTTTCAGGTTGGCAGGCTAATGCCACAAGGATGAATGCTTGGGCCCCAGCTGTTCACAGTATATATCAATGATCTGGATGCGGTGATTAAATTTGATTTTATTCATTCCTGGGATGTGGGGGTCGCTGGCTGGGCCAGCATTTATTGCCCATCCCCACTTGCCCTTGAGAAGCCTCCTTGAACACTCAGTCCGTGTGGGGTAGCTACACCCACAGTGCTGTTATTTTCAATATTTTCAAGTTTGCAGATGACACAAAACTAGGTGGAAGTGAGGGTGGTGAGGAGGATGCAAAGATGCTTCAAGGGGATTTGGAACGTGTGGGCAGAAATTTGACAGATGGAAGACAGTGTGGAGAAATGTGAGGTTATCCACTTTGTAGGAAAAACAGAAATACAGAATATTTCTTAAATGGAGAGGGGCTGGGAAGTGTTAAACTTCAAAGGCACTTGGGTGTCCTTGTTCATGAGTCACTGAAAGCTAACTTAAAGGTACAGCAAGCAATTAGGAAGGCAAATGGTATGTTGGCTGTTATTACAAGGGGATGAGAGTCTAGGAGTAAGGATGTCTTACTGCAATTATATAGAGCCTTGGTGAGACACCTGGAGTATTGTGTGCAGTTTTGGTCTCCTTACCTAAGCAAAGATATACTTGCCATAGAGGGAGTGCAATGAAGGTTCACCAAAACTAATTTCTGGGATGGAGGGATTGTCCTATGCAGGAAAGATTAAATAGACTGGGCTTTTATTCACTGGAGTTTAGAAGAATGAGAGGTGATCTCATTCAAACATACAAAATTCTTACAGGGCTCGACAGGGTTGATGCAGGAAGGATGTTTCCGCTGGGGAGTGTAGAACAAGGGGGCAGTCTCAGAATAAGGGGCAGGCTGTTTAGGACTGAGAAGAGGAGGAATTTCTTCACTCAGAGGATGGTGAATCTTTGGAATTCTCCGCCCCAGAGGGCTGTGAGGCTCAGTCGTTGAGTATGTTCAAGACCGAGAGTGATAGATTTCTACATATTAAAAACATAAAGGGATACAGGGATAGTGCAGGAAAATGGTGAAGTAGATGATCAGCCATGATCGTGTTGAAGAGTAGAGCAGGCTCGAAGGGTTGAATGGCCTACTCCTGCTCCCATTTCCTATGTTCTTATGTTCTTTTGTTCTGCCGGTCAAAACCCAAGAACAGATCCAAGGAAATCTGGGAGGTGTGTTCTAGAAATTTCAAGGAGAAACTGGATCAGGTTCAGGTCTTGTTCCTGTCCGACTACCAGCCCCTCCCCGAGCTACTTACTCAGAAACTGCCCACACGTACACTGCCTGCAGTATAACTCTCAACAATTTCACTCCTCTCGTAGATCCACAACCTGAAAGAACAGATTAGGCAGAGAGAAGAGGAACTCACTCAGCTGAGAATTGAAAGGGTAAGTTCCTTGGTCCTTTGTTCACAAGCATTCCAATCCCTCTAGTAAAGGGGTATCTGTGTCCCAATATCCTACGAGTAAAGGGGTATCTGTGTCCCAATAACCCACTAGTAAAGGGGTATCTGTGCCCCAATAACCCACTAGTAAAGGGGTATCTGTGTCCCAATAACCCACTGGTAAAGGGGTATCTGTGTCCCAATAACCCACTAGTAATGGGGTATCTGTGTCCCAATAACCCACTAGTAAAGGGGTATCTGTGTCCCAATAACCCACTGGTAAAGGGGTATCTGTGTCCCAATAACCCACTGGTAAAGGGGTATCTGTGTCCCAATAACCCACTAGTAAAGGGGTATCTGTGTCCCAATAACCCACTAGTAAAGGGGTATCTGTGTTCCAATAAGCCACTAGTAAAGGGGTATCTGTGTCCCAATAAGCCACTAGTAAAGGGGTATCTGTGTCCCAATAACCCACTAGTAAAGGGGTATCTGTGTCCCAATAACCCACTAGTAAAGGGGTATCTGTGTTCCAATAAGCCACTAGTAAAGGGGTATCTGTGTCCCAATAACCCACTAGTAAAGGGGTATCTGTGTCCCAATAACCCACTGGTAAAGGGGTATCTGTGTCCCAATAACCCACTGGTAAAGGGGTATCTGTGTCCCAATAACCCACTAGTAAAGGGGTATCTGTGTCCCAATAACCCACTGGTAAAGGGGTATCTGTGTCCCAATAACCCACGAGTAAAGGGGTATCTGTGTCCCAATAACCCACTAGTAAAGGGGTATCTGGGTCCCAGTATCCTACGAGTAAAGGGGTATCTGTGTCCCAATAACCCACTAGTAAAGGGGTATCTGTGTCCCAATAACCCACTAGTAAAGGGGTATCTGTGTCCCAATAACCCACTAGTAAAGGGGTATCTGTGTCCCAATAACCCACTGGTAAAGTATTAGAATTAGAACATTACAGCGCAGTACAGGCCCTTCGGCCCTCGATGTTGCGCCGACCTGTGAAACCATCTGACCTACACTATTCCATTTTCATCCATATGTCTATCCAATGACCACTTAAATGCCCTTAAAGTTGGCGAGTCTACTACTGTTGCAGGCAGGGCGTTCCACGCCCCTACTACTCTCTGAGTAAAGAAACTACCTCTAACATCTGTCCTATATCTATCACCCCTCAACTTAAAGCTCTGTCCCCTCGTGTTTGCCATCACCATCCGAGGAAAAAGACTCTCACTATCCACCCTATCTAACCCTCTGATTATCTTATATGTCTCTATTAAGTCACCTCTCCTCCTCCTTCTCTCTAACGAAAACAACCTCAAGTCCCTCAGCCTTTCCTCGTAAGACCTTCCCTCCATACCAGGCAACATCCTAGTAAATCTCCTTTGCACCCTTTCCATAGCTTCCACATTCTTCCTATAATGCGGTGACCAGAACTGCACGCAATACTCCATGTGCGGTCTCACCAGAGTTTTGTACAGCTGCAGCTTGACCTCGTGGCTCCGAAACGCGATCCCCCTACTAATAAAAGCTAACACACCATATGCCTTCTTAACAGCCCTATTAACCTGGGTAGCAACCTTCAGGGATTTATGTACCTGGACAACAAGATCTCTCTGTTCATCTACACTACCAAGAATCTTCCCATTAGCCCAGTACTCTGCATTCCTGTTACTCCTTCCAAAGTGAATCACCTCACACTTTTCCGCATTAAACTCCATTTGCCATCTCTCAGCCCAGCTCTGCAGCCTATCTATGTCCCTCTGAACCCTACAACATCCTTCGGGACTATCCACAACTCCACTGACCTTAGTGTCATCCGCAAATTTACTAACCCACCCTTCTACACCCTCTTCCAGGTCATTTATAAAAATGACAAACAGCAGTGGCCCCAAAACAGATCCTTGAGGTACACCACTAGTAACTAAACTCCAGGATGAACATTTGCCATCAACCACCACCCTCTGTCTTCTTTCAGCTAGCCAATTTCTGATCCAAAGCTCTAAATCACCTTCAACCCCATACTTCCGTATTTTCTGCAATAGCCTACCATGGGGAACCTTTTCAAACGCCTTACTGAAATCCATATACACCATATCCACTGCTTTACCCTCATCCACCTGTTTGGTCACCTTCTCGAAAAACTCAATAAGGTTTGTGAGGCACGACCTACCCGTCACAAAACCGTGCTGACTATCTCTAATGAACTTATTCTTTTCAAGATGATTATAAATCCTGTCTCTTATAACCTTTTCCAACATTTTACCCACAACCGAAGTAAGGCTCACAGGTCTATAATTACCAGGGCTGTCTCTACTCCCCTTCTTGAACAAGGGGACAACATTTGCTATCCTCCAGTCTTCCGGCACTATTCCTGTTGACAATGACGACATAAAGATCAAGGACAAAGGCTCTGCAATCTCCTCCCTAGCTTCCCAGAGAATCCTAGGATAAATCCCATCTGGCCCAGGGGACTTATCTATTTTCACACTTTCCAAAATTGATAGCACCTCCTCCTTGTGAACCTCAATCCCATCTAGCCTAGTAGCCTGAATCTCAGTATTCTCCTCGACAACATTTTCTTTCTCTACTGTAAATACTGACGCAAAATATTCATTTAACGCTTCCCCTATCTCCTCTGATTCCACACACAACTTCCCACTACTATCCTTGATTGGCCCTAATCTAACTCTTATCATTCTTTTATTCCTGATATACCTATAGAAAGCCTTAGGGTTTTCCCTGATCCTATCCGCCAATGACTTCTCGTGTCCTCTCCTTGCTCTTCTTAGCTCTCCCTTTAGATCCTTCCTGGCTAGCTTGTAACTCTCAAGCGCCCTAACTGAGCCTTCACGTCTCATCCTAACATAAGCCTTCTTCTTTCTCTTGACAAGCGCTTCAACTTCTTTAGTAAACCACGGCTCCCTCGCTCGACAACTTCCTCCCTGCCTGACAGGTACATATTTATCAAGGACACGCAGTAGCTGCTCCTTGAATAAACTCCACATTTCGATTGTTCCCATCCCCTGCAGTTTCCTTCCCCATCCTACGCATCCTAAATCTTGCCTAATCGCATCATAATTTCCTTTCCCCCAGCTATAATTTTTGCCCTGCGGTATATACCTGTCCCTGCCCATCGCTAAGGTAAACCTAACTGAATTGTGATCACTATCGCCAAAGTGCTCACCTACATCTAAATCTAACACCTGGCCGGGTTCATTACCCAGTACCAAATCCAATGTGGCATCGCCCCTGGTTGGCCTGTCTACATACTGTGTCAGAAAACCCTCCTGCACACACTGGACAAAAACTGACCCATCTAAAGTACTCTAACTATAGTATTTCCAGTCGATATTTGGAAAGTTAAAGTCCCCCATAACAACTACCCTGTTACTCTCGCCCCTGTCGAGAATCATCTTCGCTATCCTTTCCTCTACATCTCTGGAACTATTTGGAGGTCTATAAAAGACTCCCAACAGGGTGACCTCACCTCTCCTGTTTCTAACCTCGGCCCATACTACCTCAGTAGACGAGTCCTCAAACGTCCTTTCTGTCGCTGTAATACTCTCCTTGATTAACAATGCCACACCCCCCCCTCTTTTACCATGTTCTCTGTTCTTACTGAAACATCTAAATCCCGGAACCTGCAACATCCATTCCTGCCCCTGCTCTACCCATGTCTCCGAAATGGCCACTACATCGAGATCCCAGGTACCAACCCATGCTGCAAGCTCACCCACCTTATTCCGGATGCTCCTGGCGTTGAAGTAGACACACTTTAAACCAGGTTCTTGCTTGCCAGTGCCCTCTTGCGTCCTTGTAACCTTATCCCTGACCTCACTACTCTCAACATCCTGTACACTGGCACTACATTTTAGGTTCCCAGTCCCCTGCTGAATTAGTTTAAACCCCCCCGAAGAGCACTAGCAAATCTCCCCCCCAGGATATTGGTACCCCTCTGATTCAGGTGAAGACCATCCTGTTTGTAGAGGTCCCACACAGTAAAGTGGTATCTGTGTCCCAATAAGCCACTAGTAAAGGGGTATCTGTGTCCCAGTAAGCCACTAGTAAAGGGGTATCTGTGTCCCAATAACCCACTAGTAAAGGGGTATCTGTGTCCCAATAACCCACTAGTAAAGGGGTATCTGTGTCCCAATAACCCACTAGTAAAGGGGTATCTGTGTCCCAATAAGCCACTAGTAAAGGGGTATCTGTGTCCCAATAAGCCACTAGTAAAGGGGTATCTGTGTCCCAATAAGCCACTAGTAAAGGGGTATCTGTGTCCCAGTAAGCCACTAGTAAAGGGGTATCTGTGTCCCAATAACCCACTAGTAAAGGGGTATCTGTGTCCCAATAACCCACTAGTAAAGGGGTATCTGTGTCCCAATAACCCACTAGTAAAGGGGTATCTGTGTCCCAATAAGCCACTAGTAAAGGGGTATCTGTGTCCCAATAAGCCACTAGTAAAGGGGTATCTGTGTCCCAATAAGCCACTAGTAAAGGGGTATCTGTGTCCCAATAACCCACTAGTAAAGGGGTATCTGTGTCCCAATAACCCACTGGTAAAGGGGTATCTGTGTCCCAATAAGCCACTAGTAAAGGGGTATCTGTGTCCCAATAAGCCACTAGTAAAGGGGTATCTGTGTCCCAATAAGCCACTAGTAAAGGGGTATCTGTGTCCCAATAAGCCACTAGTAAAGGGGTATCTGTGTCCCAATAACCCACTAGTAAAGGGGTATCTGTGTCCCAATAAGCCACTAGTAAAGGGGTATCTGTGTCCCAATAAGCCACTAGTAAAGGGGTATCTGTGTCCCAATAAGCCACTAGTAAAGGGGTATCTGTGTCCCAATAAGCCACTAGTAAAGGGGTATCTGTGTCCCAATAACCCACTGGTAAAGGGGTATCTGTGTCCCAATAAGCCACTAGTAAAGGGGTATCTGTGTCCCAATAACCCACTGGTAAAGGGGTATCTGTGTCCCAATAAGCCACTAGTAAAGGGGTATCTGTGTCCCAATAACCCACTGGTAAAGGGGTATCTGTGTCCCAATAAGCCACTAGTAAAGGGGTATCTGTGTCCCAATAACCCACTAGTAAAGGGGTATCTGTGTCCCAATAACCCACTGGTAAAGGGGTATCTGTGTCCCAATAAGCCACTAGTAAAGGGGTATCTGTGTCCCAATAAGCCACTAGTAAAGGGGTATCTGTGTCCCAATAAGCCACTAGTAAAGGGGTATCTGTGTCCCAATAAGCCACTAGTAAAGGGGTATCTGTGTCCCAATAAGCCACTAGTAAAGGGGTATCTGTGTCCCAATAACCCACTAGTAAAGGGGTATCTGTGTCCCAATAAGCCACTAGTAAAGGGGTATCTGTGTCCCTGGTGTCACTGTTGCTTTTTAAGTCCTCTTTATCAGGGTCCTCTCAGCATCAAAGCTCTTGCCTCAGAGAGACAGGCCCACCAGTCGCCCTGCTCCACCCCTACCCCCAGCTCCACCTGCCCCATGCCCACGCTGATCCCAAGCTGCTGCTCCTCATGTCTGATGTAAGTGAGGGCCGAGGAACAGTATTGGGGAGGTGGGTGCAGGGGTATCAGGGGACTGACCCCTGAAACCATTTCAGGCCAACATTAGCCAATTTCTCAGCCTGTATCTCTAAACAGAAGGAGAGGGGGAGAGTGAGGGGAGCGAGGAGGAGGAGGGGGGAGGGAGGGGGAGAGAAGTGGAGGGAGGGAGGAAAGGGGAAGTGGGGGAGAGGGGGAGAGAGGGAGACGGGAAAGTGGGGGAGTGGGAAAGTGGGGGAGTGGGAAAGAGGGGGAGAGGAGGAGAGGGGGAGAGAGGGCAAGGAGGAGAGGGGGATCGAGGGGGAGAGGGGGATCGAGGGAGGGAGGTGGTTCATTGCAGAAGGAGTCATGAATGGAGCAGAGCTGCGTGGTACCCTCGGTGAGCAGTCCTGCTGTTGAGCTTTTGCCGGAGGGAAGGTCATTGAAGCAGTTGGATAGGCCGAGGCTGCTGTCATCATCAACCCCAGCGGCCAGTGTCTCAGAGTGAGTCAGCTTCCATTTCCCTTGCAGGGAGTTACAGACTCAGAGAAACGGATCCAGCACCTGTCTATAGAGAACGAGAGCCTGAAACAAAACCTGGGTGTGACCCAAGGCCTCCTGCAGCAGCTTTCCACCATCCCTCTGCAGCCCTCTGCACAGCTCCTCAAGGTAAGGTGTTCGAGACTCTGGTGTGGGGTCCTTGCCATCAGACCAGGCTCCTGTACAGTAACTGGGTGTTATAGTGGCTTAACTCAGTGAGTCACTCTCTCTCTGAATGAGAGGGATGTGGGTTCATGATATGTGGAGAGACTGGAGAAACTGGGACTGTTGTCCTTGGAGCAGAGAAGGTTAAGAGGAGATTTAATAGAGGCGTTCAAAATCCTGAAAGGTTTTGACAGAGCGAGTACAGAGATGCTGTTTCCAATGGCAAGTCGGGCCGTAACCAACGGCAATGGATTTTAAATAATTGACAAAAGAACGAGAGAGGAAATTAGGAGAATTTTCTTCCCATGGATTTGAAGATCTGGAACACACGACGTGTGGTGGAATCAGATTTCGGAGCAACTTTCAAACAACAATTGGACATGGGCTGGAAGAAGATTCATTTGCAGGATGACATCACTTCCTCCAGTGACTTTCACTTTCACCCTCTTAAGGTGGTCCCACAACATTTTATTCCACAGGACTGATCCTCTGACAGTGCAGCACTCCCTCAGTACTGACCCTCTGACAGTGCGGCACTCCCTCAGTACTGACCCTCTGACAGTGCAGCACTCCCTCAGTACTGACCCGCTGACAGTGCGGCAGTCCCTCAGTACTGACCCTCCGACAGTGCAGCACTCCTTCAGTCCTGACCCTCCGACAGTGCAGCACTCCCTCGGTACTGACCCTCCAACAGTGCAACCCTCCCTCAGTACTGACCCTCCGACAGTGCAGCACTCCCTCAGTACTGACCCTCTGACAGTGCGTCACTCCCTCAGTACTGACCCTCCGACAGTGCAGCACTCCCTCAGTACTGACCCTCTGACAGTGCGTCACTCCCTCTGTACTGACCCTCCGACAGTGCAGCACTCCTTCAGTACTTTCCCTCCAACAGTGCAGCACACCCTCAGTACTGACCCTCCGACAGTGCAATCCTTCCTCAGTTCTGACCCTGTGACAGTACAGCACTCCTTCAGTCCTGCTCCTCCGACAGTGCAGCACTCCCTCAGTACTGACCCTCCAACAGTGCAACCCTCCCTCAGTACTGACCCTCCAACAGTGCAACCCTCCCTCAGTACTGACCCTCCGACAGTGTAGCGCTCCCTCAGTACTGACCCTTTGACTGTATTTGGACAGGTAATATACTGACATGGATTAAGGATTGGTTAACAGGTAGAAAACAGAGAGTAGGAATAAAAGGGTCATTCTCACGTCGGCAGGCTGTGACTAGTGGGGTACCACAGGGATTGGTGCTTGTGCCCCAGCTGTTCACAATATATATCAGTGATTTGGATGTGGGGACCAAATGTAATATTTCCAAGTTCGCAGATGTCACAAAACTCGGTGGAAATGTGTGTTCGGAGGATGATGCAAAGAGGCTTCAAGGGGATTTGGACAGACTTAGCGAGTGGACAAGAACATGGCAGATGGAATATAATGTGGAAAAATGTGAGGTTATCCACTTTGGTTGGAGGAATAGATGTGCAGAGTATTTCTTAAATGGTAAGAGATTAGTAAGTGTAGATGTACAAAGGTTCCTGGGTGTCCTGCTCAATAAGTCTCTGAAAGCTAACATGCAGGTGCAGCAAGCAATTAAGAAGGCTAATGGTATGTTAGCCTTTATCGCAAGAGGATTTGAGTACAGGAGTAGTGAAGTCTTGCTTCAATTGTATAGAACCTTGGTTAGACCGCACCTGGAGTACTGTGTGCAGTTTTGGTCCCTTTACCTTCGGAAGGATATTATTGCCATAGAGGGAGTGCAACGAAGGTTCACCAGACTTGTTCCCGGGATGGTGGGACTGTACTATGAAGAGAGATTGGGGAAACTGGGCCTGTATTCTCTAGAGTTTAGAAGAATGAGAGGTGATTTCATTGAAACTGACAAAATATTTAAAGGGATAGACAGGGTAGATGCAGCTAAGATGTTTCCCCTGGTTGGGGAGTCTAGAATTTAGGGACACAATTTCAAAATAAGTGGGAAGCCCCTTAGGACAGAGATGAGAAATTTCTTTACTCAGAGGGTTGTGAATCTTTGGAATTCTCTACCCCAGAGGGCTGTGGAAGCTCAGTCATTGAGTATGTTTAAAGCAGAGATTGACAGATTTCTAAATACAAATGACATAAAGGGTTATGAGGATAATGTGAGAAAAAGGCATTTAAGTGGATGATCAGCCATGAATGGCAGAGCAGGCTCGATGGGCTGAATGGCCTACTCCTACTCCTATGTTCCTATGACACAAACTGCCACAAATTCATTTTGAACAGTCCCACTAATATAGGAAGCATAAAAGATTTGCATTTCTGTAGCACCTTTCATAATTCCCCAGACATGCCAAAGTAGCTTGCAGCCAAAGACATATTTCTTGAAGTGGAAAGATTTGCATTTATACAGTGAATACAATTAATGCAGGAAACACAGAAACCAACTTGCGCACAGCAAGATCCCACAAACAGCAATATGACAATGACCAGATATTCTGATTTAGTGATGTTGGTTTAGGGATAAATATTGGCCAGGACACTGAGGAGAACCCACCTGTTCCTATTCGGAATAGTCCCTTGGGATCATTTACCCTCATCCATGCCTTCATTGCCTCTAGACTTGACTATTCCAACGAGTTCCTGCCCAGTCTCCCACATTCTACCCTCCGTAAAGTTCAGCTCATCCAAAACACTGCTGCCTGTGTCCTAACTCGCACCAAGTCCCATTACCCCATCGCCCCCTGTACTCACTGACCCAAGTCCCATTACCCCATCGCCCCCTGTACTCACTGACCCAAGTCCCATTACCCCATCGCCCCCTGTACTCACTGACCCAAGTCGCATTACCCCATCGCCCCTGTACTCACTGACCCAAGTCCCATTACCCCATCACCCCTGTACTCACTGACCCAAGTCCCATTACCCCATCGCCCCCTGTACTCACTGACCCAAGTCGCATTACCCCATCGCCCCCTGTCCTCACTGACCCAAGTCCCATTACCCCATCGCCCCCTGTACTCACTGACCCAAGTCGCATTACCCCATCGCCCCTGTACTCACTGACCCAAGTCCCATTACCCCATCGCCCCTGTACTCACTGACCCAAGTCTCATTACCCCATCGCCCCTGTACTCACTGACCCAAGTCTCATTACCCCATCGCCCCTGTACTCACTGACCCAAGTCCCATTACCCCATCGCCCCTGTACTCACTGACCCAAGTCTCATTACCCCATCGCCCCCTGTCCTCACTGACCCAAGTCCCATTACCCCATCGCCCCCTGTACTCACTGACCCAAGTCCCATTACCCCATCGCCCCCTGTACTCACTGACCCAAGTCGCATTACCCCATCGCCCCCTGTACTCACTGACCCAAGTCGCATTACCCCATCGCCCCCTGTACTCACTGACCCAAGTCCCATTACCCCATTGCCCCTGTACTCACTGACCCAAGTCCCATTACCCCATCGCCCCCTGTACTCACTGACCCAAGTCCCATTACCCCATCGCCCCTGTACTCACTGACCCAAGTCTCATTATCCCATCGCCCCCTGTACTCACTGACCCAAGTCCCATTACCCCAACGCCCCTGTACTCACTGACCCAAGTCTCATTACCCCATCGCCCCCTGTCCTCACTGACCCAAGTCCCATTACCCCATCGCCCCCTGTACTCACTGACCCAAGTCGCATTACCCCATCGCCCCCTGTACTCACTGACCCAAGTCCCATTACCCCATCGCCCCCTGTACTCACTGACCCAAGTCTCATTACCCCATCGCCCCCTGTCCTCACTGACCCAAGTCCCATTACCCCATCGCCCCCTGTACTCACTGACCCAAGTCCCATTACCCCATCGCCCCCTGTACTCACTGACCCAAGTCGCATTACCCCATCGCCCCTGTACTCACTGACCCAAGTCCCATTACCCCATCGCCCCTGTACTCACTGACCCAAGTCTCATTACCCCATCGCCCCCTGTCCTCACTGACCCAAGTCCCATTACCCCATCGCCCCCTGTACTCACTGACTCAAGTCCCATTACCCCATCGCCCCCTGTACTCACTGACCCAAGTCGCATTACCCCATCGCCCCCTGTACTCACTGACCCAAGTCCCATTACCCCATTGCCCCTGTACTCACTGACCCAAGTCCCATTACCCCATGCCCCCTGTACTCACTGACCCAAGTCCCATTACCCCATCGCCCCTGTACTCACTGACCCAAGTCTCATTACCCCATCGCCCCCTGTACTCACTGACCCAAGTCCCATTACCCCATCGCCCCTGTACTCACTGACCCAAGTCCCATTACCCCATCGACCCCTGTCCTCACTGACCCAAGTCCCATTACCCCATCGCCCCCTGTACTCACTGACCCAAGTCGCATTATCCCATCGCCCCCTGTACTCACTGACCCAAGTCCCATTACCCCATCGCCCCCTGTACTCACTGACCCAAGTCTCATTACCCCATCGCCCCCTGTCCTCACTGACCCAAGTCCCATTACCCCATCGCCCCCTGTACTCACTGACCAAAGTCGCATTACCCCATCGCCCCCTGTACTCACTGACCCAAGTCTCATTACCCCATCGCCCCCTGTACTCACTGACCCAAGTCCCATTACCCCATCGCCCCCTGTACTCACTGACCCAAGTCCCATTACCCCATCGCCCCCTGTACTCACTGACCCAAGTCCCATTACCCCATCGCCCCCTGTACTCACTGACCCAAGTCCCATTACCCCATCGCCCCCTGTACTCACTGACCCAAGTCCCATTACCCCATCTCCCCCTGTACTCACTGACCCAAGTCCCATTACCCCATCGCCCCCTGTACTCACTGACCCAAGTCCCATTACCCCATCGCCCCCTGTACTCACTGACCCAAGTCCCATTACCCCATCGCCCCCTGTACTCACTGACCCAAGTCCCATTACCCCATCGCCCCCTGTACTCACTGACCCAAGTCCCATTACCCCATCGCCCCCTGTACTCACTGACCTATATTGGCTCCCAGTCAAGCAATGTCTCAATTTAAAAATCCTCATCCTTGTTTTCAAATCCCTCCATGGTCTTGTACTGCCTATCACTGTAATCTCCTCCAGCCCCACAACCCTCCGAGATATCTGCACTTCTCTAATCCTGGTCTGTTGAGCATCCCCGATTTTAATCACTCTGCCATTGGTGGCCGTGCCTTCAGTTACCTCGGCCCCAAACTCTGGAATTCCCTCCCTACACCTCTCCGCCTCGATTTCCTCCTTTAAGACACTCTTTAAAACCTACCTCTTTGACCAAGCTTTTATTTTTATTTTATTTTTATTTATTTAGAGATACAGCACTGAAACAGGCCCTTCGGCCCACCAAGTCTGTGCCGACCAACAACCACCCATTTATAGTAATCCTACATTAATCCCATATTCCTACCACATCCCCACCTAGTCATCTGACCTAATATCTCCTTTTGTGGCTCAGTGTCAGGATTTGTTTTATAATGCTTGGGAAGTGATATTCTATTAAAGGTGCAATGTAAATATAAATATCAGCTGTTGTTAAGGAGACAGTTCAAGAGATTGTAAAAGGAATTTTTCCACTAATAGTACTGAATAATCATGCGTAGTGGTTGCTTTTAAATTCCTCTGTTAGGAAAATGAGGACCTGAGATCGAAGGTACATCTTCTGGAGGGGTCCCTGCAGCAGAAACTCGAGCAGTTACTGCGTCTGGAAACACAGATGAGCAATGTGCAGTGGAGGAAGGAGGAGCAGGTGAGGCAGCTGGAAGAGAGGATGCGAGGACTGCAGCTGGAACTCCATCGATATCAGGACCGGCCAGCAGAGATACAGGTGAGTGTGTGAGTGTGGGCGGGCGTGTGTGAGTGTGGACGAGCGAGTGTGAGTGTGGGCGGGCGAGAGTGAGTGTGTGAGTGTGGCTGGGTGAGTGTAAGTGCCTGTGTGTGGGCTGGCGAGTGTGAGTGTGAGTGTGGGCGGGCAAGTGTGAGTGTGGGCGGGCGAGAGTGAGTGTGTGAGTGTGGCTGGATGAGTGTAAGTGCCTGTGTGTGGGCTGGCGAGTGTGAGTGTGTGAGTGTGGGCAGGCGAGTGTGAGTGTGAGGTTGGGCGAGTGTGAGTGTGAGTGAGGGCCGGCGAGATTTTAATTTTTCATTATTCGGTCAGGTGATGTGGGCGTTGCTGGCCAGGCCAGCATTTACTGTTCATCCCTAATTGCCCTTGAGAAGGTGGTGGTGAGCTGCCTTCTTGAACTGCTGCAGTCCATTTGGGGTAGGTAAACCCACAGTGCTGTTAGGAAGGGAGTTCTAGGATTTTGACCCAGCGACAGTGAAGGAACAGCGATATAGTTCCAAGTCAGGATCGTGTGTGACTTGGAGGGGAACTTGTAGGTGGTGGTGTTCCCATACATTTGCTGCCCTTGTCCTTTTAGTTGGTAGAGGTCGCGGGTTTGGAAGGTGCTGTCTCAGGAGCCTTGGTGTGTTGCTGCAGTGCATCTTGTAGATGGTACACACTGCTGCCACTGTGTGTTGGTGGTGGAGGGAGTGAATGTTTGTAGATGGGGTGCCAATCAAGCGGGCTGCTTTGTCCTGGATGGTGTCGAGCTTCTTGAGTGTTGTTGGGGCTGCACCCATCCAGGCAAGTGGAGAGTATTCCATCACACTCCTGATTTGTGCCTTGTAGATGGTGGACAGGCTTTGGGGAGTCAGGAGGTGAGTTATTCACTGCAGAATTCCTAGCCTCTGACCTGCTCTTGTAGCCACAGTATTTATATGGCTACTCCAGTTCAGTTTCTGGTCAATGATAACCCCCCAGGATGTTGATAGTGGGGGATTCAGCGATGGTAATGCCATTGAACATCAAGGGGAGATGGTTAGATTCTCTCTTGTTGGAGATGGTCATTGCCTGGCACTTGTGTGGCGCGAATGTTACTTGCCACTTATCCGCCCAAGCCTGGATATTGTCCAGGTCTTGATGCATTTCTACACGGACTGCTTCAGTATCTGAGGAGTTGTGAATGGTGCTGAACAACCACAATCATCTTCCTTTGCGCTAGGTATGACTCCAACCAGCAGAGAGTTTTCCCCCTGATTCCCATTGACCTCAGTTTTGCTAGGGCTCCTTGATGCCATACTCGGTCAAATGCTGCCTTGATGTCAAGGGCAGTCACTTTCACCTCACCTCTTGAGTTCAGCTCTTTTGTCCATGTTTGAACCAAGGCTGTAATGAGGTCAGGAGCTGAGTGGCCCTGGCGGAACCCAAACTGAGCGTCACTGAGCAGGTTATTGCTGAGCAAGTGCCGCTTGATAGCACTGTTAATGACACCTTCCATCACTTTAATGATGATAGAGAGTAGACTGATGGGGCAGTAATTGGCCGTGTTGGACTTGTCCTGTTTTTTGTGTACAGGACATACCTGGGCAAGTTTCCACATTGGCGGGTAGATGCCAGTGTTGTAGCTGTACTGGAACAGCTTGGCGAGGGAATGTGGTTAGTTCTGGAGCACAGGTCTTCAGTACTATTGCCGGAATATTGTCAGGGCCCATAGCCTTTGCAGTATCCAGTGCCTTCAGTCGTTTCTTGATATCACGTGGAGTGAATCAAATTGGCTGAAGACTGGCATCTGTGATGCTGGGGACTTCAGGAGGAGGCAGAGATGGATCATCAACTAGTAGTCCTGTGTTCACCAGGCTGACAGCTCAGTGTGGGCAGGCGAGTGTGAGAGTGCGGATTCTGCTGGTGTGAGACCCCTTGGCGAAAGGCCCCTCTCTCCCCAGTTACTAAGCCAAAGTCACTGGTGTTTTGTCCATTCTGGTTTCCAGTACATCACGCAGCAAGTGGAGGTGGATTCACCAGCGACACTGAAATCACTACAGGAATGTGAGCAGAGAAACCGTCAACTCCTGGATCAGCTCTCGATTCAAGGGGAGCAGTTCAGCAAACTGGAGCAACAACAGAGGGACTCCCAACAAACCAGCTCCGAGCTCAAATTCAAGGTAAACTCAGCCAAACTCAAACAACCAATCATTCACTTCAATCAGTCATTCATTCATTCAAACTGTAACGAAGACCATTCTCAGCAGCAACAAAACCCACCCCCCCTCACACCCCCCCTCACACCCCCCCTCACACCCCCCCTCACACCCCCCCTCACCCTGCACCATCAGCGGGAGTGGTGGTTGTCATTGGATGGAAAGATCAAAAGGTCAAAGACCAGAGTCCACCCCATTCACAAAATTATCATCCTGCTCACATGGTATGTTGCTTATGGAGTTATTGACCAATCACGGCAAACAATCTCTGTCAATGAGTGAAAATATATTCAGTTATGAGGTGAGGAAAATCCCCAGTGAGGGAGAGCTTCGGGACCCAGAGGTGAAGAGCTGAGCCCAACAGAGAAGGAGAGACTATTCGTCAAAAGAAAGATTTCCCTCTATCCCCTCCAATACTGCATCCTCTCCGAACTGACCCTCAGATCGTGCAGCACTCCCTCAGTACTGACCCTTCAACAGTGCAACCCTCCCTCAGTACTGACCCTCCGACAGTGCAACCCTCCCTCAGTACTGACTCTCTGACAGTGCAGCACTCCCTCAGTACTGACCCTTCAACAGTGCAACCCTCCCTCAGTACTGACCCTCCGACAGTGTAACCCTCCCTCAGTACTGACCCTCTGACAGTGCAGCACTCCCTCAGTACTGACCCTCCGACAGTGCAACCCTCCCTCAGTACTGACCCTCCGACAGTGCAACCCTCCCTCAGTACTGACACTCTGACAGTGCGGCGCTCCCTCAGTACTGACCCTCCGACAGTGCAGCACTCCCTCAGTACTGACACTCCGACAGTGCAGCGCTCCCTCAGTACTGACCCTCCGACAGTGCAACCCTCCCTCAGTACTGACCCTCCGACAGTGCAACCCTCCCTCAGTACTGACCCACTGACAGTGCAGCACTCCCTCAGTACTGACACTCCGACAGTGAAACCCTCCCTCAGTACTGACCCTCCGACAGTGCAACCCTCCCTCAGTACTGACCCTCCGACAGTGCAACCCTCCCTCAGTACTGACCCTCTGACAGTGCAGCACTCCCTCAGTACTGACCCTCCGACAGTCCAGCGCTCCCTGTGTGTCAGCCTGGATTATTTGCTTGTATCTTTAGATTGGGGGGTTTGAACCCAATGACTGTCTGTCTTGGAGGGTGATAGTTTTATGCATTGAGCTCAGGTTGGTCTGGGGAGAGGGGCCACTGGTCGCTTGTGTTGTGCAGTCCTATGGAGCTGAGGATGCTCCAGACTCCAGTGGGCCACGTCGTGCTGAGACCCCGTGTATAGATGCCAGCTGTGAGATCAGACACGGGAGGGAATCATGGCCATACTGAGAACCTGCTGTGTTTCAGATCATGGTTTATGAGGCCGAGATTCAGAAGCTCCGTGAGGACCTACTCCAGAAGATCAGCCAGCTGGAGGCCAGTAAGGATGAGGCTGTTAGAGAGGCATCAGAGTGTTCAGAGGAACACCTCGACCAACTCCGCCAGCAGTTCACAGGTAACGGAGGAGCGACCAGCGGAATGGGGCAGCCTCAGAGTGAGAGGAGGGTCAACGTTCACCAGGACCTCCTCCATCTGGGGTGCACAAGGTGAACATTCACCGCTTCAGTGCAATCTTTCCATATCTGTCACGCCTCTCAGAATGTCCTGACATGTTTTACAGCCAATGAAGCATTTATGAAGTGTAGTCACTGCTGTAATGTAGAAAATGTGACAGCCAATTTGTGCAGAGCAAGATCCCAGAAACAACATTGAGCTAAATGAGCAGATATTCCCCAAGTACTGCACTGGGACTGTCAGCCTGGCTTCTGAGCTCAAATCCCTGGAGTTCAGAGTCACAAACTGTTAACTCAGATTGTTGGGAGGCTCTGTCTGAGGGCCAACGGGGGAGGCTCTGTCTGAGGGCCAACGGGGGAGGCTCTGTCTGAGGGCCAACAGGGGAGGCTCTGTCTGAGGGCCAACGGGGGAGACGCTGTCTGAGGGCCAACGGGGGAGACGCTGTCTGGGGGGCAATGGGGGAGACGCTGTCTGGGGGGCAATGGGGGAGACGCTGTCTGGGGACAATGGGTGGGACGCTGTCTAGGGGCCAATGGGAGAGACGCTGTCTGGGGGCCAATGGGGGAGACGCTGTCTGGGGGCAATGGGGGAGACACTGTCTGGGGACAATGGGTGGGACGCTGTCTAGGGGCCAATGGGGGAGACGCTGTCTGGGGGCCAATGGGGGAGACGCTGTCTGGGGGCCAATGGGGGAGACGCTGTCTGGGGGCCAATGGGGGAGACGCTGTCTGGGGGCCAATGGGGGAGACGCTGTCTTGGGACAATGGGGGTTATGTGCCTGGGCTCATGGTGTTCCTATGCTGTTCCTGATTGCAGGAGTCCAGCATCATCTGACCACATTAAAACCCGTCCTGAAAATTATGAAAGCAAATTACAACAGCCTGCGGAGTCAGGTGAAAAACTTCTCCCAGTTCTACGAGGCTGCAATTACTGAGGCAAAGAAACAGGTGAATAAGAGACAGGGACCAAGCTCGCGAGTTAATCTGCCCCTCCAACCTTCGATAATGTTGCCCCTTCCTTCCCCCCCAATGCAATGACCCCTTCCCTCCCACACAATCCCCATTCCCATCACCATAACCCCTCCCTCACACGCAATCCCCATTCCCATCACCGTGACCCCCCTCGCTGTCTCACAATCCCCATTCCCATCACCGTGACCCCCCTCGCTCCCTCACAATCCCCATTCCCATCACCGTGACCCTCCTCCCTCCCACACAATCCCCATTCCCATCACCGTGACCCCCCTCCCTCACACACAATCCCCATTCCCATCACCATAAACCCCTCCCTCACACACAATCCCCATTCCCATCACCGTGAACCCCCCCTCCCACACAATCCCCATTCCCATCACCATAAACCCCTCCCTCACACACAATCCCCATTTCCCATCACCATAAACCCCTCCCTCACACGCAATCCCCATTCCCATCATCGTGACCCCCCTCGCTCCCACACAATCCCCATTCCCATAACCTTGACCCCCTATCCCTCCCACACAATCTCCATTCCCATCACCGTGACCCCCCTCGCTCCCACACGATCCCCATTCCCATCATCGTGACCCCCCTCCCTCCCTCCCACACAATACCAATTCCCATCACCGTGACCCCCATCCCTCCCACACAATCCCAATTCCCATCACCGTGACCCCCCTCTCTCCCTCACAATCCCAATTCCCATCACCCTGACCCTCCTCCCTCCCACACAATCCCCATTCCCATCACCGTGACCCCCCTCCCTCACACACAATCCCCATTCCCATCACCATAAACCCCTCCCTCACACACAATCCCCATTCCCATCACCGTGAACCCCCCCTCCCACACAATCCCCATTCCCATCACCATAAACCCCTCCCTCACACGCAATCCCCATTCCCATCATCGTGACCCCCCTCGCTCCCTCACAATCCCAATTCCCATCACCGTGACCCTCCTCCCTCCCACACAATCCCAATTCCCATCACCGTGACCCCCCTCGCTCCCTCACAATCCCAATTCCCATCACTGTGACCCTCCTCCCTCCCACACAATCCCAATTCCCATCACCGTGACCCCCCTCTCTCCCTCACAATCCCATTTCCCATCACCGTGACCCCCCTCCCTCCCACACAATCCCATTTCCCATTACCGTGACCCCCCTCTCTCCCTCACAATCCCAATTCCCATCACCCTGACCCTCCTCCCTCCCACACAATCCCAATTCCCATCACCGTGACCCCCCTCCCTCCCACACAATCCCCATTCCCATTACCGTGACCCCCCTCGCTCCCTCACAATCCCATTTCCCATTACCGTGACCCCCCTCCCTCCCACACAATCCCATTTCCCATCACCCTGACCCTCCTCCCTCCCACACAATCCCAATTCCCATCACTGTGACCCTCCTCCCTCCCACACAATCCCAATTCCCATCACCGTGACCCCCCTCTCTCCCTCACAATCCCATTTCCCATCACCGTGACCCCCCTCCCTCCCACACAATCCCATTTCCCATTACCGTGACCCCCCTCTCTCCCTCACAATCCCAATTCCCATCACCCTGACCCTCCTCCCTCCCACACAATCCCAATTCCCATCACCGTGACCCCCCTCCCTCCCACACAATCCCCATTCCCATTACCGTGACCCCCCTCGCTCCCTCACAATCCCATTTCCCATTACCGTGACCCCCCTCCCTCCCACACAATCCCATTTCCCATCACCCTGACCCTCCTCCCTCCCACACAATCCCAATTCCCATCACCGTGATCCCCCTCCCTCCCACACAATCCCAATTCCCATCACCGTGACCCCCTCCCTCCCACACAATCCCATTTCCCATCACCCTGACCCTCCTCCCTCCCACACAATCCCAATTCCCATCACCGTGATCCCCCTCCCTCCCACACAATCCCAATTCCCATCACCGTGACCCCCTCCCTCCCACACAATCCCCATTCCCATTACCGTGACCCCCTCTCTCCCACACAATCCCAATGCCCATCACCGTGACCCCCCTCCCTCCCTCCCACACAATCCCCATTCCCATCACCGTGACCCCCTCCCTCCCACACAATCCCAATTCCCATTACCGTGACCCCCCTCGCTCCTTCACAATCCCCATTCCCATCATCGTGACCCCCCTCCCTCCCTCCCACACAATCCCCATTCCCATCACCGTGACCCCCTCCCTCCCACACAATCCCCATTCCCATCACCGTGACCCCCCTCGCTCCCACACAATCCCAATTCCCATCACCGTGACCCTCCTCCCTCCCACACAAACCCCATTCCCATCTCCGTGACCCCGCTCGCTCCCACAGAGTCCCCATTCGCATCACCGTGACCCTCCTCGCTTCCACACAATCCCAATTCCCATCACCGTGACCCTCCTCGCTCCCACATAATCCCAATTCCCATCACCGTGACCCTCCTCCCTCCCACACAAACCCCATTCCCATCACCGTGACCCCCCCTCCCTCCCACTCAATCCCAATTCCCATCACCGTGACCCCCCTCCCTCCCTCACAATCCCAATTCCCATCACCATGACCCTCCATCCCTCCCACACAAGCCCAATTCCCATCACCGTGACCCTCCTCGCTCCCACATAATCCCAATTCCCATCACCGTGACCCTCCTCGCTCCCACATAATCCCAATTCCCATCACCGTGACCCTCCTCCCTCCCACACAAACCCCATTCCCATCACCGACCCCCCTCCCTTGAGGCCTCCCTTGCTTGAATGGAACAGACACAAGAGGCTGAATGGCCTCCTCCTGTTCCTGTGTGACAGGCTCAAGGGGCTGAATGGCCTCTTCCTGTTCCTGTGTAACAGGCACGAGGGGCTGAATGGCCTCCTCCTGTTCCTGTGTAACAGGCACGAGGGGCTGAATGGCCTCCTCCTGTTCCTGTGTAACAGGCTCGAGGGGCTGAATAGCCTCCTCCTGTTCCTGTGTAACAGGCTCGAGGGGCTGAATGGCCTCCTCCTGTTCCTGTGTAATAGGCTCGAGGGGCTGAATAGCCTCCTCCTGTTCCTTTGACCCTCCTGATTGCTACTCCACATTTTAATTTGTGTCCCCTGGGATTTGCAGCCTTCATCAGAATGGAAAGTTAGGAAACATTTAGGGCGGGATCTGACAAGTGATTGATTGCTTGTTCACCTTGTTGACAGATCCAATCAGCGATAACCGAGGTATCCGAATCCAACAGGAATGTGATGGAAAAGTATGAGAGGGAGATGGTCCTGAGGAAGAAATACCACGACCAATTGGTGGAGCTCCGAGGTGGGTCAGGGCCATATTGAGCAAAGGGACACCACCTGGTGGAGCTCCGAGGTGGGTCAGGGCCATGTTGGCCCATTGGGTAAAGGGGCACTTCCTGGTGGAGCTCCAAGGTGGTTCAGGCCAAATTGGCCCATTGGGTAAAGGGGCACCACCTGGTGGAGCTCTGAGGTGGGTCTTGTTGGAGATGGTCACTCTGCGGCACACATGGGGCGACAATGTAGTTTACTGCTTATCAACCAGATGTGTGTAAATCTGGGCTTCTTTTGCCCTCTGTTGTTGCTTTCACACTCTCATTTTCATTCTTTCTTTCTACCCACCCTCCCCCCACCAACCCCATCTCCCCACCCATGCCTCCCTTAGGAAATATTCGGGTGCTGTGCAGAGTGAAGCCGGTCAGTGAGACTGACCAGACGGAGGGGGCGCGTACTGCAGTGGTGAGCACTGACCCGGCCCAGGATTACAGGGTCAGGGTAATGCATAAAGGCAAAACGAGGACCTTTGAACTGGACAAAGTGTTCCCACCGCAGGCCACGCAAGAGGAGGTAACTGGGCTACGCAATGAGAAATGCTAGTGAAGAGTAGTTCATCACTAGTAATGAGTGGTTTATCACTAGAGAAGAGTAGTTTTTCACTGGTTTATGGCTTATCACGTGTGTTGAGTGTTTTATTACTGTAAACTGTTGGTACCTCCAACATTGGGAGTGTTAAGGGTCTAGATCTCAGATAGTGAAGCTCACAGCAACGAGTGGGACTAATTAGAGTTATAGAGTCATTTATGGAACAGAAGGAGGCCATTCAGCCCATCAGGTCCAAGCCAGCTATTCAGTCAATTGGATAGCTTCTTCAAAGAGCCAGCACAGGCATGATGGGCTGAATGGCCTCTTCCTGTGCTGTGAATTTCTCAAGGCCAAAATGTTTAAATTAACTATTGGGGAACAGATACATGGGTTTTACTGCACAGTCCTCTCTCCAGTCTGATCTAACAAACTAGCAACGGTGTACAGCTTATAGAACAAAGAACAAAGAACAAAGAACAGTACAGCACAGGAACAGGCCATTCGGCCCTCCAAGCCTGCGCCGATCTTGATGCCTGCCTAAACTAAAACCTTCTGCACTTCCGGGGCCCATATCCCTCTATTCCCTTCCTATTCATGTATTTGTCAAGATGTCTCTTAAACATCGCTATCGTACCTGCTTCCACCACCTCACCTGGCAGCAAGTTCCAGGCACTCACCACCCTCTGTGTAAAAAAACATGCCTCTAAACTTTACCCCTCGCACCTTAAACCTATGTCCCCTAGTAACTGACTCTTCCACCCTGGGAAAAAGCTTCTGACTATCCACTCTGTCCATGCCGCTCATAACTTTGTAAACCTCTATCATGTCGCCCCTCCACCTCCGTCGTTCCAGTGAAAACAATCCGAGTTTATCCAACCTCTCCTCATAGCGAATGCCCTCCAGACCAGGCAACATCCTGGTAAACCTCTTCTGTACCCTCTCCAAAGCCTCCACGTCCTTCTGGTAGTGTGGCGACCAGAATTGCACGCAATATTCTAAGTGTGGCCTAACTAGAGTGACGTGTTTACTACAATCTGAAATAAATGATTTCTGTAGCATCTTTTTAAACTACCTCAGAGTACCTCAAAGCCAATTAACTACTTCAGAAGCACAGTCACTGTTGCAATGCAACATTTTACGGTAATTCCTGCCTCCAAGCTCTTCTTGACTGCTGCACAGTCCAGGAACAGAGTTCAACATTTAATCATCATTCATCATTTTAAATCTGAGTTCAATGGATGTTTTTACCTGCCAAGGGAGGACATCTCCCTGTGCTGCTGCCTCTCCCTTCCTGTATGATCGATAGTTCACTTTGTCAGTTCCGGAGGTGGGGGTGAGGGGGTGGTGGGGGGAGGTGTGGCTGCATCACATGACTCCCTTCTCCGCCCCATTGGTCACCCAACACATCAATCCTGGTTACAACCAGGCAATAATGGCGGCCACAATACCCACAATCCTCTGCAGCACAGAAACCACTCTGTGTGTCGTCAGCTTTTAACCAGAGCATGCGCAGTCCAACAACAACTTATATTTATATAGAACCTTTAACATAATAAAGAGTCTCAAGCCGCTTCACAGGAGCATTATAAAACAAAATCTGACACCAAGCCACATAAGGACAGGATAGTAGGGCAGGCGGTGGCGTACTGGTATTGTCACTGGACTAGTAACCCAGAGACCCAGGGTATTTCTCTGGGGACATGGGTTCGAATCCCACCACAACAGAAGGTGGAATTTGAATTTAATTAATAAATCTGGAATTTAAAAAGCTAGTCTAATGAAACCATTGTCGATTGTTGTAAAAACCCATCTGGTTCACTAATGTCCTTTAGGGAAGGAAATCTGCTGTCCTTACCTGGTCTGTCCTACATGTGACTCCAGATCCACAGCAATGTGGTTGACTCTTACATGCCCTCGAAATGGCCGAGGAAGTCACTCAGTTCAAGGGCAATTAGGGATGGGCAATAAGTGCTGGCCTGGCCTGTGACGCCCACATCCCATGAATGAGTAAAAAAAAAGGAGATATTAGTCAGAGGACCAAAAAGCTTGGTCAAAGAGGTTTTAAGGAATGGCTTAAAGGAGGAGAGAGAGGTGGAGAGTTGCCGAGATTTCAGGAGGGAATTCCGGAGCTTGGGGCCCAGGCAGCTGAAGGTGCCGCCACCAATGATGGAGTGATTTAAAATGAGACGTGCACAAGAGGCCAGAATTAGAGGAGTGCAGATATCTTGGAGGTTTATGGAGTTGGAGGAGATTACAGAGATAGGGAGAGGCAAGGCTGATTTGAAACTAAAGATGAGAATTTTAAAATCGAGGTGTTGCTTGACTGGAAGCCAGTGTAGGTCAGTGAGCACAGGGATGATCTGGGAATGAGAAAAGGGGCTTAGTGAAAATTAAGACACGGACGGCAGAGTTTTGGATGATCTCAAATTTACAGAGAGGAAAATGTGGGAGACCAGCCTGGACTGCATTGGAATAGTCAAATCTAGAGATAACAAAGGCATGAATAAGGGTTTCAGCAGCAGATCAGCTGAGACAGGGGCCAAGTCGGGTGATGTTACAGAGGTGGAAATAGGCAGTCTTCGTGATGGCATGAATATGAGGTTGGAAGCTCATCTCGGGGACAAGTCTGATACCGAGGTTGCGAACAGACTGGCTTAATCTCAGACTGTTGCCAGGGAGAGGATGGAGCCGCTAGAAAGTGGAGTTTGGAGCTGGGAGTGAAAACAATGGCTTCAGTCTTCGCAATATTTAATTGGAGGAAATTTCTGCTCATCCAGTATTGGATTTCGGATAAACAGTCGGATAATTTAGCAACAGTGGAGGAGCCGAGAGACGTTGTGGTGAGGTAGAACTGGACTGCACTGCATTCTCTTTGTTGTGAATCCATTCCGAGGAGGAAATGATTGAGGGAAATCCCCCTCCCCAACCCCTACACTTGATAATCTTTCACCCGATTGCATGCAGGAGTGTCAGAGAGATCCACCTTTAATCTTGGAGGGTTTGCGGCCCTACATTCAGTAGGCAGAATCAGGCTTTGCTGGACAGATAGGTCTCACTTACTAAAGCCTATGAGGACTCTTTCTCTGTAGGGTCTTCGATCACTCTCCCTACCTGTTTCAGATGCCTCCAATGTTCACATAGAATGATGCAACACAGAAGGAGGCCATTCGGCACATCGTGTCTGTGCTGGCCCTTTGAAAGAGCTATCCAATCAGTCCCATTCCCCTGCTCTCTCGCCATAGTCCCTGTACATTTCTCTCCTTCAAGTATTTATCCAATTCCTTTTTGAAAGTTACTATTGAATCTGCTTCTACCGCTCTTTCGAGCAGCGCGTTCCAGATCACAACTCACGGTGTGTAATAAACAATTCTCCGCATCTCCCACGCTGCTTCTTTTGCCAATTATCTCAATTCCATGCTCAGCCTATCAGCAGGGGATGTATTTATTCTCCTGGTGGGTTTTAAGTTGATTGACCCTCCTTTTGTATCAAAATAGCTACAACCAGACAACCAATCATGTGGTTAATGTTCAGGGCAATGGTTCGTGTAGATGTCAGGCATTCTGGGATGCCCTGACACTGTGCGGAGGCTGGAGAACGTTCCAGAGACTGCAAGTTACCAGAACTCCTGGCAGCAACAGAGGTTGGGATGTGTGGAGAACAGAGCTGGGGGCAGGATGAGGAGAGATGGGGGCAGGATGAGGAGAGCTGGGGGCAGGATGAGGAGAGATGGGGGCAGGATGAGGAGAGCTGGGGGCAGGATGAGGAGAGCTGGGGGCAAAATGAGGAGAGATGGGGGCAGGATGAGGAGAGATGGGGGCAGGATGAGGAGAGATGGGGGCAGGATGAGGAGAGCTGGGGGCAAAATGAGGAGAGATGGGGGCAGGATGAGGAGAGCTGGGGGCAGGATGAGGAGAGCTGGGGGCAGGATGAGGAGAGCTGGGGGCAGGATGAGGAGCGATGGGGGCAGGATGAGGAGAGCTGGGGGCAGGATGAGGAGAGCTGGGGGCAGGATGAGGAGAGCTGGGGGCAAAATGAGGAGAGATGGGGGCAGGATGAGGAGAGCTGGGGGCAGGATGAGGAGAGCTGGGGGCAAAATAAGGAGCGATGGGGGCAGGATGAGGAGAGCTGGGGGCAGGATGAGGAGAGCTGGGGGCAGGATGAGGAGAGCTGGGGGCAGGATGAGGAGCGATGGGGGCAGGATGAGGAGAGATGGGGGCAGGATGAGGAGAGCTGGGGGCAGGATGAGGAGAGCTGGGGGCAGGATGAGGAGCGATGGGGGCAGGATGAGGAGAGCTGGGGGCAGGATGAGGAGAGCTGGGGGCAGGATGAGGAGAGATGGGGGCAGGATGAGGAGAGATGGGGGCAGGATGAGGAGCGATGGGGGCAGGATGAGGAGCGATGGGGGCAGGATGAGGAGAGCTGGGGGCAGGATGAGGAGCGATGGGGGCAGGATGAGGAGCGATGGGGGCAGGATGAGGAGAGATGGGGGCAGGATGAGGAGCGATGGGGGCAGGATGAGGAGCGATGGGGGCAGGATGAGGAGCGATGGGGGCAGGATGAGGAGCGATGGGGGCAGGATGAGGAGCGATGGGAGCAGGATGAGGAGATCTTCCCCATGTACCCAACCACATGCTCAGCAGGACAACCCTGCCTCCCCCCACTCCCACCCCGTCTGGTCACTAACGGTCTGTTCCTCTCCTGTCTCTGCTTAGGTTTTTGAAGAGATTGAACCTTTCATCACTTCCTGCATCGATGGATACAACATCTGCATTTTCGCCTATGGACAAACAGGATCTGGAAAGACGTACACCATGGAGGTGAGTGACACTCAACTGGGGAGGAGAGTAATGGACTCTGAACTGGGCAGCTTCACACATACAGCATAGTGAACACCACACTTGGAGGAAGTACATTGTCGATTCACCAGAATGATATCTGGACTCCAAGGGTTAAATTGTATGCCCTGGAATTTAGAAGGTTAAGGGTGATCTATCTGATCGAAGTTTTCAAGTAAGGGGAACAGATTGGGTTGATAGAGAGAAATTATTTCCACTGGTCGGGGAGTCTAAGACTGGCGACAGAATCTGAAAATTAGAGCCAGACTTTTCAGGAGTAAAATTAGGAAACACGTTACACAAAGAGTGGCAGAAGTTTGGAATTCTCTTCCACAAATGGCAATTGATGCAAAATCAATCATTAATTTTTAATCGGAGATTGATAGATTTTTGTTACCCAAATGTATGGATAGGGGGCAAAGGCGGGTAGAATGAGTTAGGTCACAGATCAGCCATTGAATGCTGGAACAGGCTTGAGGGCCTGAATGGCCTCCACCTGTTCTTGTATTCCATCCCTACATCGCCCCCTGATGGCTCCCTGTCAGTGGAGAGTGCCCACCAACTGTGTGTAAATGGAAGGACCTCGCCCCAAACCCCACCTGCCATCCCTCCCCCTGCCAAAACCGGGTTAGGATTGGGAGATCCAAGTTGGGCTTGGTTACAGATGTCCAGCCGAGCTCATTCTCGGCCACTGGTCAAGTTGACCTCACGACCAGGTGCCACAAATCTTCCAGCCAGTTGCACTGATGTGTCACAACACAAACCGTCCCCCCCAACACCAGAAGGGTACGGGGTACAAATCTCCAGGCCTGTGGTTCCAGGCGTGGGGTCGATGACTGATGGGGAACAGGAAGCTGGTCCGTTGCTGATAGTGCGAGTTTCCATTACAGGGGCTGGCAGAGAACCCCGGGATTAACCAACGTGCTCTGCGGGCTCTCTTCAAGGAGACTGGGGAAAGGAGGGGCTCCTGGACGTACACTATCTCGCTCAGCATGCTGGAGATCTACAACGAGCATCTCAGGTACATGGTGCATCCTGGAATCAGCTCCCTCCCACGTATCAAAGCTGTTCTGTCAGGGGCCAATTACTGTAAGGGGGGGAGGAGTACCGGACTGCAACAGGTGAAAGGTCACACACTTCCAAAGTGGAGAGGAAGTGATGGTGGTAGCACACTTATCTCAGACTGAGAACATTGTGAGAGAACATAATGCAGGCTGACTCTCAGACTGCAGCACTGAGGGAGCGCCGCACTGTCGGATGGTCAGTACTGAGGGAGCGCCGCACTGTCGGAGGGTCAGTACTGAGGGAGCGCCGCACTGTCGGAGGGTCAGTACTGAGGGAGCGCCGCACTGTCGGAGGGTCAGTACTGAGGGAGCGCCGCACTGTCGGATGGTCAGTACTGAGGGAGCGCCGCACTGTCGGAGGGTCAGTACTGAGGGAGCGCCGCACTGTCGGATGGTCAGTACTGAGGGAGCGCCGCACTGTCGGATGGTCAGTACTGAGGGAGCGCCGCACTGTCGGAGGGTCAGTACTGAGGGAGTGCCGCACTGTCGGATGGTCAGTACTGAGGGAGCGCCGCACTGTCGGATGGTCAGTACTGAGGGAGTGCCGCACTGTCGGATGGTCAGTACTGAGGGAGCGCCGCACTGTCGGATGGTCAGTACTGAGGGAGTGCCGCACTGTCGGAGGGTCAGTACTGAGGGAGTGCCGCACTGTCGGAGGGTCAGTACTGAGGGAGCGCCGCACTGTCGGATGGTCAATACTGAGGGAGTGCCGCACTGTCGGAGGGTCAGTACTGAGGGAGCGCCGCACTGTCGGATGGTCAGTACTGAGGGAGTGCCGCACTGTCGGAGGGTCAGTACTGAGGGAGTGCCGCACTGTCGGAGGGTCAGTACTGAGGGAGCGCCGCACTGTCGGATGGTCAGTACTGAGGGAGTGCCGCACTGTCGGAGGGTCAGTACTGAGGGAGCGCCGCACTGTCGGGGGGTCAGTACTGAGGGAGCGCCGCACTGTCGGAGGGTCAGTACTGAGGCAGCGCCGCACTGTCGGAGGGCCAGTACTGAGGGAGCGCCGCACTGTCGGAGGGTCAGTACTGAGGGAGCGCCGCACTGTCGGAGGGCCAGTACTGAGGGAGAGCCGCACTGTCGGAGGGTCAGTACTGAGGGAGCGCCGCACTGTCAGCGGTCAGTACTGAGGGAAAGCCGCACAGTCGAAGGGTCAGTACTGAGGGAGCGGCGTACTGTCAGAGGGTCAGTACTGAGGGAGCGCCGCAGTGTCGGAGGTCAGTACTGAGGGAGTGCCGCACTGTCGGAGGGTCAGTACTGAGGGAGTGCCGCACTGTCGGAGGGTCAGTACTGAGGGAGTGCCGCAGTGCCGGAGGGTCAGCACTGAGGGAGCGCCGCACTGTCGGAGGGTCAGTACTGAGGGAGCGCCACAGTGCCGGAGGGTCAGTATTGAGGGAGCGCCGCACTGTCGGAGGGTCATTACTGAAGGAGTGCTGCACTGTCGGAGGGTCAGTACTGAGGGAGTGCTGCACTGTCGGAGGGTCAGGACTGAGGGAGTGCCGCACTGTCGGAGGGTCAGTACTGAGGGAGCGCCGCACTGTCGGATGGTCAGTACTGAGGGAGTGCCGCACTGTCGGAGGGTCAGTACTGAGGGAGCGCCGCACTGTCGGATGGTCAGTACTGAGGGAGTGCCGCACTGTCGGAGGGTCAGTACTGAGGGAGCGCCGCACTGTCGGAGGGTCAGTACTGAGGGAATGTTGCACTGTCGGAGGCTCAGTACCGAGGGAGTCCCGCACTGTCGGAGGGTCAGTACTGAGGGAGTGCTGCACTGTCGGAGGGTCAGGACTGAGGGGGTGCTGTAGTGTCGGAGGGTCAGTACTGAGGGATTGCTGTACTGTCAGAAGGTCAGTACTGAGGGATTGCTGCACTGTCAGAGGGTCAGTACTGAGGGAATGCTGCACTGTCGGAGGCTCAGTACCGAGGGAGTCCCGCACTGTCGGAGGGTCAGTACTGAGGGAGCGCCGCACTGTCGGAGGGTCAGTACTGAGGGAGCGCTGCACTGTCGGAGGGTCAGTACTGAGGGAGTGCCGCACTGTCGGAGGGTCAGTACTGAGGGAGCGCCGCACTGTCGGAGGGTTAGTACTGAGAGAGCGCCGCACTGTCGGAGGGTCAGTACTGAGGGAGCGCTGCACTGTTGGAGGGTCAGTACCGAGGGAGTCCCGCACTGTCGGAGGGTCAGTACTGAGGGAGTGCTGCACTGTCAGAGGGTCAGTACTGAGGGAGCGCTGCACTGTCGGAGGGTCAGTACTGAGGGAATGCTGCACTGTCGGAGGCTCAGTACCGAGGGAGTCCCGCACTGTCGGAGGGTCAGTACTGAGGGAGTGCTGCACTGTCGGAGGGTCAGGACTGAGGGGGTGCTGTAGTGTCGGAGGGTCAGTACTGAGGGATTGCTGTACTGTCAGAAGGTCAGTACTGAGGGATTGCTGCACTGTCAGAGGGTCAGTACTGAGGGAGCGCTGCACTGTCAGAGGGTCAGTACTGAGGGAATGCTGCACTGTCGGAGGCTCAGTACCGAGGGAGTCCCGCACTGTCGGAGGGTCAGTACTGAGGGAGTGCTGCACTGTCAGAGGGTCAGTACTGGGGGAGTGCTGCGCTCTCAGAGGGTCAGTACTGAGGGAGCGCTGCACTGTCGGAGGGTCAGTACCGAGGGAGTCCCGCACTGTCGGAGGCTCAGTACCGAGGGAGTCCCGCACTGTCGGAGGGTCAGTACTGAGGGGGTGCTGTAGTGTCGGAGGGTCAGTACTGAGGGAGTGCTGTACTGTCAGAAGGTCAGTACTGAGGGAATGCTGCACTGTCGGAGGCTCAGTACCGAGGGAGTCCCGCACTGTCGGAGGGTCAGTACTGAGAGAGTGCTGCACTGTCGGAGGGTCAGTACTGAGGGAGTGCTGCACTGTCGGAGGGTCAGTACTGAGGGAGTGCTGCACTGTCAGAGGGTCAGTACTGAGGGAATGCTGCACTGTCGGAGGCTCAGTACCGAGGGAGTCCCGCACTGTCGGAGGGTCAGTGCTGAGGGAGTGCTGCACTGTCGGAGGGTCAGTACTGAGGGGGTGCTGTAGTGTCAGAAGGTCAGTCCTGAGGGAGCGCTGCACTGTCGGAGGGTCAGTACTGAGGGAGCGCTGCACTGTCGGAGGGTCAGTACTGAGGGAGCGCTGAACTGTCGGAGGGTCAGTACTGAGGGAGCGCTGCACTGTCGGAGGGTCAGTACTGAGGGATTGCTGCACTGTCAGAGGGTCAGTACTGAGGGAGCGCTGCACTGTCGGAGGGTCAGTACTGAGCGAGTGCAGCACTGTCGGAGGGTCAGTACTGAGGGAGCACTGCACTGTCGGAGGGTCAGTACTGAGGGAGTGCAGCACTGTCGGAGGGTCGGTCTTTCAGCTGAGATGTTAAACTGCGGCTCCTTTTATCCTCTCATGGGGCATTAAAAGATCCCACGGAACTAATATGAAGAACAAGTTCTACCCAGTGTCCGATTCAAGATTTAACCTTCAATTAATATCACTAAAACAGATCATCTGTTCATTAGGACATTGCTGTTTGTGGGAGCTTGCTGTGTATGCAAATTGTGTAATCAGTGTCAGGTTCATCCGCCTTACTGGTCCAGGATTGGCTGTGATGAGTTGAGTTGTGAATCTACTTTGAGAGAAAGTCAGAACAAGTTTATGAAGTTTTACTCAAACTAAAGCAATAAACCCAGGCAGCAATTTATAGTTTAACGTGGGTTATACTATCCGTATGGAGACTGGGTGGAAGACCTCTCTCTCTCTCTCTCTCTCTCTCTCTCTCTCTCTCTCTCTCTCTCTCTCTCTCTCTCTCTCTCTCTCTCGTCTTTTGTCTTCTTGTCTCTGGTTCTCTCTGCTGTGCCGGTCCTGACCAGGAGGATCTCTTTCATTCTGGCTCTTATTCAACTAACCCCTCCCTGTCCCCAATCATGTTCACCTTCGTGGCTATCATGCCCTGACCATGGTTTCCTTGAACAATCACGCTAACCGTACGTAATTAGATAGTGCTCTTTGTGTTCACCATTGTCCTAATTCTCTTATCTGAAGGCTTCGACATCCTGTGGTCTCTTATCCCGTTGAGAGACCCCTGTATTCCTGTTTTCCCACCTGCACAAGCAGTCTTCGAGGACTCGAGCTCCCAGCTGCTTGTGGAGCTTGACATTACTTCTCATAATCCCTCTACCATGGCATCATTTACGCTACGACCTATTTCTACTATACGACACTACAAAAAGGCTTAACTATTCGTAACCTTACAATTAGCTGCCACGTTACTGATCTTACAACAGTGACTACACTTCCAAAGTACTTCATTGGCTGTAAAGTGCTTTGTGATGTCCTGGGGATGTTAAAGGTGCTATAGAAATGCAAGTCTTTCTGCTCTGGCTGACCTGGGATCTGCGTCCATATGTCCAGCAATCAGGTCCATCGATACCAAGTCCCGGGTGACCCAGGATTTCTGCATTTCAAAGTCACTGAGGGACTGACCCCTGGGGGCACCTCGTACATTGAATAAATCGGCCACCCATGCTGATTGCTCAAATAGTACCTGACGGCTCGAGCACCTGTTTGACTTTGAGCTGAGCTTCTATCTCCCCACGTACGGTCCATTGCAATGTGCACAGAGTTCAATGTCCTCCATCCATCTCCAACTCCAGTATAACTCACATCCACCACCACCTCCAGTATAACTCACATCCACCACCACCTCCAGTATAACTCACATCCACCACCACTTCCAGTATAACTCACATCCACCACCACCTCCAGTATAACTCACATCCACCACCACCTCCAGTATAACTCACATCCACCACCACCTCCAGTATAACTCACATCCACCACCACCTCCAGTATAACTCACATCCACCACCACCTCCAGTATAACTCACATCCACCACCACTTCCAGTATAACTCTCATCCGCATCCACCTCCACCTCTAGTATAACTCTCATCCGCATCCACCTCCACCTCCAGTATAACTCTCATCCGCATCCACCTCCACCTCTAGTATAACTCTCATCCACATCCACCTCCATCTGCAGTATAACTCTCATCCACCTCCACCTCCAGTATAACTCTCATCCGCATCCACCTCCACCTCTAGTATAACTCTCATCCGCATCCACCTCCACCTCCAGTATAACTCTCATCCGCATCCACCTCCACCTCCAGTATAACTCTCATCCGCATCCACCTCCACCTCTAGTATAACTCTCATCCGCATCCATCTCCACCTCCAGTATAACTCTCATCCGCATCCACCTCCACCTCTAGTATAACTCTCATCCGCATCCACCTCCACCTCCAGTATAACTCTCATCCGCATCCACCTCCACCTCCAGTATAACTCTCATCCGCATCCACCTCCACCTCTAGTATAACTCTCATCCATTTCCACATCCACCTCCGCCTCCAGTATAACTCTCATCCATATCCACCTCCGCCTCCAGTATAACTCTCATCCGCATCCACCTCCACCTCCAGTATAACTCTCATCCGCATCCACCTCCACCTCTAGTATAACTCTCATCCGCATCCACCTCCACCTCCAGTATAACTCTCATCCGCATCCACCTCCACCTCCAGTATAACTCTCATCCGCATCCACCTCCACCTCCAGTATAACTCTCATCCACCTCCACCTCCAGTATAACTCTCATCCGCATCCACCTCCACCTCTAGTATAACTCTCATCCATTTCCACATCCACCTCCGCCTCCAGTATAACTCTCATCCGCATCCCCTTCCACCTCCAGTATAACTCTCATCCGCATCCACCTCCACCTCCAGTATAACTCTCATCCGCATCCCCCTCCACCTCCAGTATAACTCTCATCCGCATCCCCCTCCACCTCCAGTATAACTCTCATCCGCATCCCCCTCCACCTCTAGTATAACTCTCATCCGCATCCCCCTCCACCTCCAGTATAACTCTCATCCGCATCCCCCTCCACCTCCAGTATAACTCTCATCCGCATCCCCCTCCACCTCCAGTATAACTCTCATCCGCATCCACCTCCATCTCCAGTATAACTCTCATCCACATCCACCTCCATTTCCACCTCCAGTATAACTCTCATCCACATCCACCTCCACCTCCAGTATAACTCTCATCCACATCCACCTCCGCGTCCAGTATAACTCTCATCCCCATCCACCTCCACCTCCAGTATAACTCTCATCCACATCCACCTCCACCTGCAGTATAACTCTCATCCACATCCACCTCCGCGTCCAGTATAACTCTCATCCGCATCCAAATCCACCTCCAGTATAACTCTCATCCACATCCACCTCCGCGTCCAGTATAACTCTCATCCGCATCCACCTCCACCTCCAGTATAACTCTCATCCCCATCCACCTCCACCTCCAGTATAACTCTCATCCGCATCTACCTCCACCTCCAGTATAACTCTCATCCGCATCCATCTCCACCTCCAGTATAACTCTCATCCGCATCTACCTCCACCTCCAGTATAACTCTCATCCGCATCCATCTCCACCTCCAGTATAACTCTCATCCGCATCCACCTCCACCTCCAGTATAACTCTCATCCGCATCCATCTCCACCTCCAGTATAACTCTCATCCGCATCCACCTCCGCGTCCAGTATAACTCTCATCCGCATCCATCTCCACCTCCAGTATAACTCTCATCCGCATCCATCTCCACCTCCAGTATAACTCTCATCCGCATCCCCCTCCACCTCTAGTATAACTCTCATCCGCATCCCCCTCCACCTCTAGTATAACTCTCATCCACATCCATCTCCACCTCCAGTATAACTCTCATCCACATCCATCTCCACCTCCAGTATAACTCTCATCCACATCCATCTCCACCTCCAGTATAACTCTCATCCACATCCATCTCCACCTCCAGTATAACTCTCATCCGCATCCACCTCCGCGTCCAGTATAACTCTCATCCGCATCCCCCTCCACCTCCAGTATAACTCTCATCCGCATCCCCCTCCACCTCCAGTATAACTCTCATCCGCATCCACCTCCACCTCCAGTATAACTCTCATCCGCATCCACCTCCACCTCCAGTATAACTCTCATCCGCATCCACCTCCGCGTCCAGTATAACTCTCATCCGCATCCACCTCCACCTCCAGTATAACTCTCATCCACATCCATCTCCACCTCCAGTAGAACTCTCATCCGCATCCACCTCCACCTCCAGTATAACTCTCATCCACATCCATCTCCACCTCCAGTATAACTCTCATCCGCATCCACCTCCACCTCCAGTATAACTCTCATCCGCATCCCCCTCCACCTCCAGTATAACTCTCATCCATAACCACCTCCATCTCCACCTCCAGTATAACTCTCATCCGCATCCACCTCCACCTCCAGTATAACTCTCATCCACATCCATACCACCTCCAGTATAACTCTCATCCACATCCACCCCCACCTCCAGTATAACTCTCATCCACATCCATCTCCACCTCCAGTATAACTCTCATCCCCATCCACCTCCACCTCCAGTATAACTCTCATCCGCATCCATCTCCACCTCCAGTATAACTCTCATCCACATCCACCCCCACCTCCAGTATAACTCTCATCCACATCCATCTCCACCTCCAGTATAACTCTCATCCCCATCCACCCCCACCTCCAGTATAACTCTCATCCGCATCCATCTCCACCTCCAGTATAACTCTCATCCGCATCCATCTCCACCTCCAGTATAACTCTCATCCGCATCCACCCCCACCTCTAGTATAACTCTCATCCACATCCATCTCCACCTCTAGTATAACTCTCATCCACATCCATCTCCACCTCCAGTATAACTCTCATCCGCATCCATCTCCACCTCCAGTATAACTCTCATCCGCATCCATCTCCACCTCCAGTATAACTCTCATCCGCATCCATCTCCACCTCCAGTATAACTCTCATCCGCATCCTTCTCCACCTCCAGTGTAACTCTCATCCGCATCCATCTCCACCTCCAGTATAACTCTCATCCGCATCCACCCCCACCTCTAGTATAACTCTCATCCACATCCATCTCCACCTCTAGTATAACTCTCATCCACATCCATCTCCACCTCCAGTATAACTCTCATCCACATCCATCTCCACCTCCAGTATAACTCTCATCCACATCCATCTCCACCTCCAGTATAACTCTCATCCACATCCACCTCCACCTCCAGTATAACTCTCATCCACATCCATCTCCACCTCCAGTATAACTCTCATCCGCATCCATCTCCACCTCCAGTATAACTCTCATCCGCATCCATCTCCACCTCTAGTATAACTCTCATCCACATCCATCTCCACCTCCAGTATAACTCACATCCACATCCACCTCCACCTCCAGTATAACTCTCATCCGCATCCACCCCCACCTCTAGTATAACTCTCATCCGCATCCATCTCCACCTCTAGTATAACTCTCATCCACATCCATCTCCACCTCCAGTATAACTCTCATCCACATCCATCTCCACCTCCAGTATAACTCTCATCCACATCCACCTCCACCTCCAGTATAACTCTCATCCACATCCACCTCCAGTATAACTCTCATCCGCCAATGGTGGAGTGATTAAAATTAGAAATGTTCAGGAGGCCAGAATTCGAGTGCAGATATCTCGGAGGGTTGTGGGGCTGGAGGAGATTACAGAGATCGGGAGGGGGCCATGGAGGGATTTGAAAGCAAGGATGAGAATTTTATATTTGCGGTGTTTCTTAACCAGGAGCCAGTGTAGGTCAGTGAGCACAGGGGTGACAGGGGACCGGAACTTGGTGTGAGTAAATGAAGAGAAACTGTTCCCACTGGCTGGAGGGTCAGTAACCAGAGGAGCCAGATTTGTAAATAAACCAAAGGGAAGTTGCGATTGGAAATGCACCATCTGACAGGTACAATCGTGACTTTCTAAAGAGGATTGGTGCAGTGTTTGAAGGGCAATAGTTTACAGGGCTATAGGGAAAGGACAGGGAAGTAATATTAATAGCTCGTTCAAAGAGCTAGTACAGGCAGGACGGGCTGAATAGCGGTATGAATCTACGCTCGAGTAACTGCAGTTTGTCCTGCCCTCAATTCATCAGCATCAGAATCTTTAGCCTCAGCTTGCAGGATTTGTTTGCTGTTCGCCTGCCCTGTATCTCATTCTGAGTATCCCCATCCCCAAACCCACCGCCTGTGCCGGGGTCCTGACTGTTGGCTGGTTTTATTTCAGGGATCTTCTTGGGAAAGAGCCTCATGACAAGTTGGAAATCAAGCTAAACCCAGATGGAAGTGGTCAACTCCATGTTCCTGGTCTGACACACGTGGAGGTCAAACACTATGAAGAGATTGGAAAGGTCAGACGCTAAGGCAGTGAAGTCATTCCCCCTCTCTCCCTCTCCCCGCCTCCCCCTCTGCTCCCCCCTCCCTGCTCCCCACTCTCTGCACTCCCCCCACGCTCCTTCCCCCCTCTCTGCTCCCCCTCCCCCTCTTTCCCCTTCTCCGCTCCCACTCTCTCTCCGCTCCTTCCTCCCACTCTCTCCCCTCTCCGCTCCCACCCCCCCCCTTCCCCTCACCGCTTCACCCTCTCCACACCCCCATCCTGGGATGTCCCGGCTCCCATGAATGCTAATGACCATTTCCCCCGCAGGTCCTGTCGTTGGGCTGGAGAAACCGAGTGACTCAGAGCACCAACATGAACCAGCACAGCTCACGGTCACACGCACTGCTCACCGTCACGGTGACTGGAACAGACACCAGGACCAACACCAGGACAGCAGGTAGGCAGCTCTCCCTTCCCCCCCCCCCCCAATTCTCCCCCCTCAATACTCCCTCTCTCTCTCCCATGCCTCCCCCTCTCTATCCCCTCCCTCCTCCCCCACCCCTGGATTAAATTTGGGGTGGCTGCAGTGAGTACACCCGGGTAATGACCTGGCTTTGACTGTGCAGGGAAGCTGAACCTGGTTGATCTGGCGGGCTCCGAGCGTGTCTGGAAGTCGGAAGCAGAGGGAGAGCGGTTGAAGGAGGCTCAGAATATTAACAGATCCCTGCTGGCACTCGGGGATGTCATCCAGGCTCTGAGGGCAAAGCAAAACCACGTCCCATTCCGAAACTCGAAACTTACCTACCTGCTCCAGGACTCGCTGGGCAAGGGGAACAAGACTGTCATGTTGGTGCAGGTAGGGTGAGGAGAGATTGAGAGAGTGTTTGTGTGTGTGTGTGTGTGTGTGTGTGTGTGTGTGTGTGTGTGTGTGTGTGTGTGTGTGTGTGTGTGTGTGTGTGTGTGTGTACAAACACAGGAGAGTGAGTGAATGCATGAGTGTGTAAATGTAAGCACACTTACAGATGTGCGTATGCATGACTGGGTGGGGTATTAAAGGGTAGAGGGAGTGAGGGGGGAGTGGGATTAGACTGGGTGGGATATTAGAGGGAGTGAGGGGGGAGTGGGATTAGACTGGGTGGGATATTAGAGGGAGTGAGGGGGGAGTGGGATTAGACTGGGTGGGATATTAAAGGGTAGAGGGAGTGAGGGGGTGTGGGATTAGACTGGGTGGTATATTAAAGGGTCGAGGGAGCGAGGGGGGAGTGGGATTAGACTGGGTGGGATATTAAAGGGTAGAGGGAGTGAAGGGGGAGCGGGATTAGACTGGGTGGGATATTAAAGGGTAGAGGGAGCGAAGGGGGAGTGGGATTAGACTGGGTGGGATATCAGAGGGTAGAGGGAGTGAGGGGGGAGTGGGATTAGACTGGGTGGGATATTAAAGGGTAGAGGGAGCGAGGGGGGAGTGGGATTCGACTGGGTGGGATATTAAAGGATAGAGGGAGCGAGGGGGGAGTGGGATTAGACTGGGTGGGATATTAAAGGGTAGAGGGAGCGAGGGGGGAGTGGGATTAGACTGGGTGGGATATTAAAGGGTAGAGGGAGTGAGGGGGGAATGGGATTAGACTGGGTGGGATATTAAAGGGTAGAGAGAGTGAGGGGGGAGTGGGATTAGACTGGGTGGGATATTAAAGGGTAGAGGGAGCGAGGGGGGAGTGGGATTAGACTGGGTGGGATATTAAAGGGTAGAGGGAGTGGGGGGGAGTGGGATTAGACTGGGTGGGATATTAAAGGGTAGAGGGAGTGAGGGGGGAATGGGATTAGACTGGGTGGGATATTAAAGGGTAGAGAGAGTGAGGGGGGAGTGGGATTAGACTGGGTGGGATATTAAAGGGTAGAGGGAGTGAGGGGGGTGTGGGATTAGACTGGGTGGGGTATTAAAGGGTAGAGAGAGCGAGGGGGGAGTGGGATTAGACTCGGTGGGGTATTAAAGGGTAGAGAGAGCGAGGGGGAGTGGGATTAGACTCGGTGGGGTATTAAAGGGTAGAGAGAGTGAGGATGGAGTGGGATTAGACTGGGTGGGGTATTAAAGGGTAGAGAGTGTGAGGGGGTAGTGGGATTAGACTGGGTGGGGTATTAAAGGGTAGAGAGAGTGAGGGGGGAGTGGGATTAGACTGGGTGGGGTATTAAAGGGTAGAGAGAGTGAGGGGGAGTGGGATTAGACTGGGTGGGGTATTAAAGGGTAGCGAGAGTGAGGGGGGAGTGGGATTAGACTGGGTGGGATATTAAAGGGTAGAGAGAGTGAGGGTGGAGTGGGATTAGACTGGGTGGGATATTAAAGGGTAGAGAGAGTGAGGGGGGAGTGGGATTAGACTGGGTGGGGTATTAAAGGGTAGAGAGAGTGAGGGGGGAGTGGGATTAGACTGGGTGGAATATTAAAGGGTAGAGAGAGTGAGGGGGGAGTGGGATTAGACTGGGTGGGGTATTAAAGAGTAGAGAGAGCGAGGGGGGAGTGGGATTAGACTGGGTGGGGTATTAAAGGGTAGAGAGAGTGAGGGGGGAGTGGGATTAGACTGGGTGGGGTATTAAAGGGTAGAGAGAGCGAGGGGGGAGTGGGATTAGACTGGGTGGAATATCAAAGGGTAGAGAGAGCGAGGGGGGAGTGGGATTAGACTGGGTGGGGTATTAAAGAGTAGAGAGAGCGAGGGGGGAGTGGGATTAGACTGGGTGGGATATTAAAGGGTGGAGGGAGCGAGGGGGGAGTGGGATTAGACTGGGTGAGGTATTAAAGAGTAGAGAGAGCGAGGGGGGAGTGGGATTAGACTGGGTGGGGTATTAAAGAGTAGAGAGAGCGAGGGGGGAGTGGGATTAGACTGGGTGGGGTATTAAAGAGTAGAGAGAGCGAGGGGGGAGTGGGATTAGACTGGGTGGGGTATTAAAGGGTAGAGAGAGAGATGAGGGAGTGGGATTAGACTGGGTGGGGTATTAAAAGGTAGCGAGAGTGAGGGGGGAGTGGGATTAGACTGGGTGGGGTATTAAAGGGTAGAGAGAGAGAGGGGGGAGTGGGATTAGACTGGGTGGGGTATTAAAAGGTAGAGAGAGCGAGGGGGGAGTGGGATTAGACTGGGTGGGGTATTAAAAGGTAGAGAGAGCGAGGGGGGAGTGGGATTAGACTGGGTGGGATATTAAAGGGTAGAGAGAGCGAGGGGGGAGTGGGATTAGACTGGGTGGGGTATTAAAGGGTAGAGAGAGTGAGGGGGGAGTGGGATTAGACTGGGTGGAATATTAAAGGGTAGAGAGAGCGAGGGGGGAGTGGGATTAGACTGGGTGGGGTATTAAAGGGTGGAGGGAGCGAGGGGGGAGTGGGATTAGACTGGCAATAATAATTTCCTTTCCCCTGTTGTTAGGTCTCTCCGTTAGCGAAGGACTCAGGCGAGTCCATGTGTTCGTTGAAGTTCGCTCAACGAGTTTGCAAAGTCGAGCAGGGCCCCGCCAGCCAGCGTCTGGTGCCTTCTGGAACTGAGTTTTTGCCCTGAAACCCTTCCCTCATCCTGCAACCTCTCGTGGCTGGCCTGTGATGCCCTCCATTGCCAACAATCCCACACCTCCCCCCGCCACAGGAGAGCATGGATGTGAATGGAGACTCGAGGAAGCGGCATCTCTCATTGGACGCACCGGACTCAGTTGGTCAGCTTGTGAAAGGGCAACGTGGGTTTGTCGGAAGTGGGGGGGAGGGTTACGGGGGAGGGTGAAAGGGATATTACACAGGGTTGGTTGGGTTTGGTGAAAGGGGAGTTACTCACTCTGTAACCTGCCAGTTAATCACTGACCAGCACACCCACATCCCGATGAGGACAAGTTGGACCCCACCCAGTGGGAACCTTTGCTCATGTGGGATTTCTTTTGGGAAGAGTTGGGATGTTATCCATGTTTTTTAGACTTGCAGCTGGCAGATTCGGGCCATCGTGACACAGCCCCTTTAAGAGAGGATTTAAGCATTGAAATATAAAATCACTGAGCCGCTCAGGGAGCTGGGAACTAACCCTGAGGCCATTCAGCCCCTCGAGCCTGTTCTGTCATTCAGTCAGATCCTGGCCAATCTGTACCTCAACTCTATTTACCCGCCTTGATCCATATCCTTATCCACAAAAATCGATCCATTTCAGTTTTGAAAGCTCTAACTGATCCCCAGCTTTTTCTGGGAGAGTGTTCCAGATTTCCACTCCCCTTTGTATGACATCACCGCTTAATGGCCTGGCTCTAAATTTAGGGTTCTGCCCCCTTGTTCTGGACTCACCGCACCAGAGGAAATAGTTTCTCTCTGTCTACCCTATGAAATCCTTTAAAGACCTCAAATAGATCAATCCCTCACTCTCCTAAATTCAAGACTATTTAAGCCAAAGGTCACAGTCGAGGAAAAATCATCGAATCATAGAATGGTTACAGCACAGAAGGAGACCATTCGGCCCATCATGTCTGGGCTGGCTCTCTGCAAGAGCAACTCAGCTTGTCCCACTCCCCTGCCTTTCCCCCTTAGCCCTGCAAATCCTTTCTCTAATAGAACCCAATACTAGCAGGGAACCTAAAATTAAGACGAGGAGTGTTTAATGAATTTACCATAAGGTAAAGATTGTAATGGAGAAAATAATGGGACTTAAGATCGAGCACTCTCCAGGATCTGATTGTACTCTATAAACAGGTGAGAAATGGGAGGTATGGTAGCATAGTGTTTATGGGCTGAGTTTTCCTGGTTGGGTTGCAATCCTGACCTCAGTGTCAATTAAGAAGCCACCTGTCGGAGTCTAGTCCTATTGGGGACAATGGCTGGGTTCCAGGGTCAGAACCTGTAGAGTAGCCCCTGGGTAGAGCCGCCAGCCTCCTTTGCAATGTGGCCGATTCCTGGCCAACATGGAGTGTCAGAGGCTCCGTGGTCTGTCGGAGGGGATCCGCTGTCATTACAGCGGGTACAACATTCGCGGAGACACCAGTCTCCATGTAGTGGGTGCAATTGCCATTTACTGCCGGCAAGTTAATAAAAGACCTCAAATGATTTGCATCTCGAACCTCCCGCTGTGAAGCCGCCTCCACAGCACTGCCTGGCACAGCAAGGGACCCGTCTGCTGTTTGGAAAATTTTTAATCCATTGCTGGAATAGGGACTGATTGCCCTATGACGTACCCTAATTGGCTACCTGCTCTGCCGGGGGGTGGGGGGGGGGGGAGGGGTAGCTGTAACTGCTGGGAGTCCGCCTCCGGGGAAAGCATGTGGAGGTGGGAACATGTCATGCAGCCGGCCCAACACAATTCCATCGGAATTTCCACTCCCCTCCCACCATCTCTAAAATCACCTCCACAGGCCTGGGAAAAGTCAGCCCTATGTAACTGGACTAGTAATCCAGAGGCCTGGACTAATGACCCAAAGCCGTGCGTTCAAATCCCACCACGGCTAAATAATTAAATCTGGAAAATAAAATGTCAGTCTCTGTAATGGTGACCATGAAAGTACGGGATTGTCCTAAAAACCCATCAGGTTCACTTTATGGAGGGAAATCTGCCGTCCTTACCTGGTCTGGCCTACATGTGTCTCCCAACCCACAGCAATGTGGTTGACTCTTAACTGCCATGTGAGATGGTCTCACAAGCCACTCAGTTATATTAAAGAAGGCAGCTCACTAGCACCTCAAGGGATAATTAGGGACCGACCGTGAATTCCGGCAGTGAATTCCGACAGTGAATTCTGGCCTTGCCACTGTTGCCCACATCCTGTGAATGAATAAAAGAAAGGGAAAATGCAGACGCATTAATTTTCCAAAACTTTCTAGGTTTGGGAATTTTGGCTTCAGGTTTGGAAAATTGCAACTGTCTTTCCATTATTGAAGGAAGAAGGAAGGGGGAAACTGAGCTGTTAGTTTAATAACAGTCGTGTAGAAATGGTTGGAACCTTCCATCGGAGACAGAGTGACTTGACAGTTGTCAGCTGACCAGAGAGAGCCAATGTGGATTTGTAAAGGATACAGCATGTTTGACTAACCTAGTTGACTGAGTTGAGGTCACTAGTGTGATGGGCGTTGTCTATATGGACCTTCCATTTAAACAAGGTTCCACACTCGAGATTATGAACAGAAATAAGAATTGTGCAGAATGAAGAGGTAAGGTTAGGAAACCGGTTGGAATCTGGTTGGGAGATGGGGGAGAGAGTGGGGACAGAGGGTAGTCTAATTGGCAGGTTGGGTCAAGTAGATCCCCAGGGATCTGGTGACTCAACCTATCATCATATCACTTGGATGAAGGAATGTTGTATAGAATGATGCAACACAGAAGGAGTCCATTCGGCCCAGGGTGCCTGTGCTGGAAGATCTAACCAGTCAGTCCCACTCCCCTGCTCTTTCCCCATAGTCCTGCAAATTCTTCCTTCAAATATTTATCCAATTCCCTTTTGAAAGTTATTATTGAATCTGCTTTCACCGCCCTTTCAGGCAGCGCGTTCCAGATCACAATATCTCGTTGAATAAAAATTATCCTCATTTCCCTCTCTGGTTCTTTTTCCTATCACCTTAAATCTGTGCCCTCTAGTTACCGACCCTCCTGCCACAGGAAACAGTTTCTCCTTATTTACTTTATCAAAACCCCTCCTGATTTTGAACACCTCGATTAAATCTCCCCTTAACCTTCTCTGCTCTAAGGAGAACAATCCCAGCTTCTCCAGTCTCTCCACATTAACTGAACTCCCTCACCACTGGGACCATTCCAGTAAATCATCTCCGCACCCTCTCCAAGACCCTGTCATCCTTGAGGAAGTGTGGTGCCCAGAATTGGACACAAAACTCCAGCTCGGGTCTAGCCAGTGTTTTGGAAAGGTTTAGCATAACTTCCTTGTTTTTGTACGATATTCCTCTGTAAATAACGCCAAGGATCCTGTTTGCTTTATTAACAACATTCTCAATTTGTCCTGGCACTCTTAAAAATGTCTGTACATATATCCCAGGGTTTTGCCTTTCCTCATTCTTCCTACCAAAATATATCAGCTCACACTCTGCATTAAATTTCATCTGCCACAGGTCTGCCCATTCCACCAGGCTGTCTATAACCTCCTGAAATCTATCACTATTCTCCTCACCGTTTACTGCATTCCCGAGTTTCATGTCATCTGCAAACTTGGATCTACCTTTATATTGAATATTAATGACCTGGACTCGTGTGTACGGGGCACAATTTCAAAGTTTGCAGATGACACTAAGTTAGGAGGGACAGTAAATTGTGTAGATGGGAGCAGGAAGTTACAAAGGGACAAAAGGGTTAAATTATGAGGTCAGGTTGCATAGACTCGGCGTGTAATCCTGAGTATAGAAGATTAAGGGGTGATCTAATTGAGGGGTTTAACATGATTGAATGAGTTAACAGGAGACTATTTCCTCGGGCGGGGGGAGTCCAGATCAAGGGGGCAGAACCTTAAAATTCGAGCCAGGCCGTTCAGGGGTGATGTCAGGAAGCACCTCTTCACACAAAGGGCAGTGGGAATCTGGAACTCTGTGGGTCAGTTGAAGATTTCCAAAACTGAGATTGAATGATTTTTTTTGGGTAAGGAGATTAAGGTTATGGAACTAAGGCTGGTGGATGGAGTTAAGATACAGATCAGCCACGATCTCATTGACAGAACAGGTGAGAGGGGCTGAACGTCCACTTCCTGTGTTGTAGAAACCCATCTGGCTCACCAATGTCCTTCAGAGATGGAAGTCTGCCCTCTTCATCTGGTCTGGGCCTATATGTGACTCCAGTCCCCCATCAGTCTTGTTCTTGGCTGCCCTGTGCAGATGAAACCACTATCAGTGGCCTCCTCCTCAGGGTAACTAATGGTAACCAGTCTCTAGCTGTCTGTATGTCCTGCAGATGCAATCAGTCAGTGTCAGGGGTCAGCAGAGGCATATCCAGGTATTAAGCAGGAGAGTTTCTTGTATCACAATTCCCGTTATTCTTCTTTAGGGGAGGGAGGGAGGGACTGACTGACAAGCTTCCATTCTGCGTTCTTCGTTTATTTCTGTTTTTTCGACGCTCTGACCTCGGTTTAAAAGAAATGAAGCCACTGATGATTATCATGGCCAGATTAATGGAGTCTTCCTGCTGTGGGAGATTAACAGGCAGGCACAATGAGCTGAGCTGTGAATGAAGCTAGATCTCTGCATGTTTGTACTGTCCCTGTATATCTGTATAATCCTGTCCTTCACCGCTGAGTCTGTCTGTCATTTGCTTTACTCAGCAGCTCCCGCAATCTGTAACGTTAACCCTTTAATAAACAGTTCTCATGGATCTTGCTGCGTGTTTGAGTTATGGGCACTCAGCCCTCCAACTTGTTCTCACTGTCCTGGGACCTGGGGTATTTGGGCATTGGAGAGGAGAATGGGGGTAAAATAAGGCCGTCCCCAGGGTTCATCAGACAGACAGTCTCTCACCCTGTGGACTGGGCTCTTTTCTCTAGACGGGAAGACTGAGGGGAGGAGCGGGGGGACCGGATTTTACAAAAGGCTTTGATGGGGTAAACGTACAGAAAATATTTCCACTTGTGAGAGAGACCAGAACTCGGGGCCATCGATATAAAACAGTCACTAATAAAGCCAATTGGGAATTCAGGAGAAACTTCTCCACCCAGAGAGTGGTGAGAATGTGGAACTCGCTACCACGGTTGTTTTAATGTGTTTCCCAGAGTTTGAAAGGAGTCTATGCCTCAGCAGTAGCAGCACGACCCGGGGCAGAGCTCCGTCTACGACGAGGACAGAACTGGCAGTCAGCTCCCCTCCCACTGAACTTTTATCAGCAAGTCCCAGGGTTCAAGATGCCCCCCTCCCCAGCACTGTGACAAGCAACTCCTCTCAGCAGTGGGCTAGTGAGCAGGGAGTGAAGTGGGTCATTGGAAATAAGACAGGTCCGTGCCCTGATCTGCTTCCTCCTGACTGACTCCGCACCTACTGCCAGCGAGCAGAGCTGATAATCAGGAGACCATGAGTTCAAATCCCACCATTTATTCACGTCAATAAACCTGAAATTAAAAAGCTGGGATCCGTGAAGGTGATCAGTGTTGTTTCGGGAAGGAACCCTCTGTCCTTGGGGCTACAGCCTATCCGTAACGGGGAAGATGCTGGGGAATTATTGCATCAAAAACACTTTTATTGGGAGGGACGACACGCAGCATGGCTTCCAGATCGGCTCCGGGGTTCAGGGTGGGATACAGGTGGGGTGACGGGTTTGGGGGAACCCGTGCTGAGGATTGGGGCACCGGGGACCAGTAGGGGTAGCGGGGAAGCCCTGGGATGGAGGGTCGAGGGAGTCCGCCGCTGGGAGGGGCCACAGCATTGGGTGGAGTGTACTGGGTGTGGGAGGTCGGCAGTTCCCAGGGGGGCTGGGCCCAATCCCTGGGGCTCTCCGGCTCACGGTCAGACCCCGAGGAGCTGCAGCTGGAGGTAGGCCCAGGGCTCCCTCGCTCACTGTGGGGACTCACAGCAGGAGCAGCAACCGAGGAGGCCGAGGGACTGGGATTCTGCGACAGATTGAACCCCGAGCTGGTGTCAGGAGTGGGTGGGAGAGGGAGCAGGGCTCCAATGCTCTGTCTCTGGTCATCCCCTCCTCCACCTTCCCCCCGTACCCTGCTCCTATCCCCGAGGAGGAGGAGGAGGTCCAGGTCCTGCCCGAAAGCCGCCTCCTTCAGTCGGGTAACAGACGTCGTCTGACATTTCAGGGCCTTGATTGGGATGCGGGAGGTGTCCACCGTCCATCCATTGCCTTTGCTCCGGGGATTCTTCGGGTCCTTCAGCACCTGCCAGAGGAACCAACATCACATCAATTAAACTCCTGCCTAAAAATCATCCAGAACCTCGACCAACACCTCCAATACAGGCGGAGAAACCCAGACAAACTCCACATGCATAAGATGTTAAACCAAGGCCTCGTTTACCCTCTCAGAGGACGATCGAGGATCCCACACCCACTATTTCAATAAAGAGCAGGGGAGATTTCCCCAGTGCCCTGGACAAGATTTGCCCTTCAATCAACATCAAAAAACAGATTATCGAGTCATTATCACTTTGCTGTTTGTGGGATTTTGCTGTGCACAAAATGGCTGCCAGACTTACAACACTTTAGAAGTATTTCATTGGCTGTAAAGTGCTTTGGGACGTCCTGAGGAATGCATGTTCATTCTTTAACCTCCAGCGCAGAGTACAGATGGGCCCTCGGTACTGACCCTCCGACAGTGCGGCGTTCCCTCGGTACTGACCCTCCGACAGTGCGGCGTTCCCTCCGTACTGACCCTCCGACAGTGCGGCGTTCCCTCCGTACTGACCCTCCGACAGTGCGGCGTTCCCTCGGTACTGACCCTCCGACAGTGCGGCGTTCCCTCCGTACTGACCCTCCGACAGTGCGGCGTTCCCTCCGTACTGACCCTCCGACAGTGCAGCGCTCCCTCGGTACTGACCCTCCGACGGTGCGGCGCTCCCTCAGTACTGACCCACCGACAGTGCGGCGCTCCCTCGGAATTGACCCTCCAACGGCGCAGCACTCCCTCAGTACTGACCCTCCGACAGTGCGGCACTCCCTTGGTGCTGACCCTCCGACAGTGCGGCACTCCCTCAATACTGACCCGCCGATAGTGCGGCACTCCCTCAGTACTGACCCTCCCACAGTGCGGCGTTCCCTCCGTACTGACCTTCCGACAGTGCGGCGTTCCCTCGGTACTGACCCTCCGACAGTGCGGCGTTCCCTCGGTACTGACCCTCCGACAGTGCGGCACTCCCTCAGTACTGACCCTCCGACAGTGCAGCGGTCCATCGGTACTGACCCTCCGACGGTGCGGCACTCCCTTGGTACTGACCCTCCGACAGTGCGGCACTCCCTCAATACTGACCCTCCGATAGTGCGGCACTCCCTCAGTACTGACCCTCCAACAGTGCGGCGTTCCCTCGGTACTGACCCTCCAACAGTGCGGCGTTCCCTCGGTACTGACCCTCCAACAGTGCGGCGCTCCCTCAGTACTGACCCTCCCACAGTGCGGCGCTCCCTCGGTACTGACCCTCCCACAGTGCGGCGCTCCCTCGGTACTGACCCTCCCACAGTGCGGCGTTCCCTCCGTACTGACCCTCCCACAGTGCGGCGTTCCCTCAGTACTGACCCTCCCACAGTGCGGCGTTCCCTCCGTACTGACCCTCCGACGGTGCGGCACTCCCTCGGTACTGACCTTCCGACAGTGCGGCGTTCCCTCGGTACTGACCCTCCAACAGTGCGGCGTTCCCTCGGTACTGATCCTCCGACGGTGCGGCACTCCCTCGGTACTGACCTTCCGACGGTGCAGCACTCCCTCGGTACTGACCCTCCCACAGTGCGGCGTTCCCTCGGTACTGACCCTCCCACAGAGCGGCGTTCCCTCGGTACTGACCCTCCGACAGTGCGGTACTCCCTCAATACTGACCCTCCGATAGTGCGGCACTCCCTCAGTACTGACCCTCCCACAGAGCGGCGTTCCCTCGGTACTGACCCTCCGACGGTGCGGCACTCCCTTGGTACTGACCCTCCGACAGTGCGGCACTCCCTCAATACTGACCCTCCGATAGTGCGGCACTCCCTCAGTACTGACCCTCCCACAGTGCGGCGTTCCCTCCGTACTGACCCTCCGACAGTGCGGCGTTCCCTCGGTACTGACCCTCCGACAGTGCGGCGTTCCCTCGGTACTGACCCTCCGACAGTGTGGCGTTCCCTCGGTACTGACCCTCCGACAGTGCGGCGTTCCCTCGGTACTGACCCTCCGACAGTGCGGCGTTCCCTCGGTACTGACCCTCCGACGGTGCGGCACTCCCTTGGTACTGACCCTCCGATAGTGCGGCACTCCCTCAGTACTGACCCTCCCACAGTGCGGCGTTCCCTCAATACTGACCCTCCGATAGTGCGGCACTCCCTCAGTACTGACCCTCCCACAGTGCGGCGTTCCCTCGGTACTGACCCTCCAACAGTGCGGCGTTCCCTCGGTACTGACCCTCCGACAGTGCGGCGTCCCCTCAGTACTGACCCTCCGACAGTGCGGCACTCCCTCAATACTGACCCTCCGACAGTGCGGCACTCCCTCAATACTGACCCTCCGATAGTACGGCACTCCCTCAGTACTGACCCTCCCACAGTGCGGCGTTCCCTCGGTACTGACCCTCCCACAGTGCGGCGTTCCCTCGGTACTGACCCTCCAACAGTGCGGCGTTCCCTCGGTACTGACCCTCCGACAGTGCGGCGTCCCCTCAGTACTGACCCTCCCACAGTGCGGCGTTCCCTCAGTACTGACCTTCTGACAGTGCGGCACTCCCTCGGTACTGACCCGCCCACAGTGCAGCGCTCCCTCGGTACTGACCCTCCCACAGTGCAGCGCTCCCTCGGTACTGACCCTCCGACGGTGCGGCACTCCCTCGGTACTGACCTTCCGACAGTGCAGCACTCCCTCGGTACTGACCCTCCCACAGTGAGGCGTTCCCTCGGTACTGATCCTCCCACAGTGCGGCGTTCCCTCGGTACTGACCCTCCGACGGTGCGGCACTCCCTCGGTACTGACCTTCCGACGGTGCAGCACTCCCTCGGTACTGACCCTCCCACAGTGCGGCGTTCCCTCGGTACTGACCCTCCGACAGTGTGGCGTTCCCTCGGTACTGACCCTCCCACAGAGCGGCGTTCCCTCGGTACTGACCCTCCAACAGTGCGGCACTCCCTCGGTACTGACCTTCCGACGGTGCAGCACTCCCTCGGTACTGACCCTCCCACAGTGCGGCGTTCACTCGGTACTGACCCTCCGACAGTGTGGCGTTCCCTCGGTACTGACCCTCCCACAGAGCGGCGTTCCCTCGGTACTGACCCTCCGACGGTGCGGCACTCCCTCGGTACTGACCTTCCGACGGTGCAGCACTCCCTCGGTACTGACCCTCCCACAGTGCGGCGTTCCCTCGGTACTGACCCTCCCACAGTGCGGCATTCCCTCGGTACTGACCTTCCCACAGTGCGGCGTTCCCTCGGTACTGACCTTCCCACAGTGCGGCGTTCCCTCGGTACTGACCCTCCCACAGTGCGGCGTTCCCTCGGTACTGACCCTCCCACAGTGCGGCGTTCCCTCGGTACTGACCCTCCCACAGTGCGGCGTTCCCTCGGTACTGACCCTCCCACAGTGCGGCGTTCCCTCGGTACTGACCCTCCCACAGTGCGGCGTTCCCTCGGTACTACTCAAATCTGCGCAGTTTTAAAAATCTGGAATTGGAAGCTAGTCTCAGTAATGATGGCCATGAGATCATTGTCGATTGTTGTAAAAACCCAACTGGTTCACTAATGTCCTTTCGGCAAGGAAATCTGCTGTCCTTACCTGGTCTGGCCTACATTTGACTCCAGATCCACAGCAATGTGATTGACTTTGAACTGCCTTCTGAAATAGCCACCATCTCGAGACAGCTAGGGATAGGCAATAAACACCAGTCTTGACAAATCCTGTGCACCAGTATTAAGAAAGGGGCAGGGTCAGCTCAGCCACGATGGCCCTCATAGGCCAATAGCCTGGTGAGTGATGGGAAATCAGTCAGCTACTTTAGAAGGAGAGAGATCCCCTGCCTACCTTTACGAAGCAGTCATTCGCTGATAAGTTGTGTCTGACCGAGTCCTTCCAGCCCTGATAGTCACTGCTGGAGAATGGAGGCATTCGGCCGATTGCCTGCAGAATCTGTAAACACAGGACATGGACTGACTCCATAATCTATCAGCAGGCCATCAGCTTGGCAAAGTATCTCCTGACCCCAACGGCCCAGGGAGCTGACCATTAACAATCACAGGATCCCAGAAGGAGGGGGTTCTCGGAGGGAGGGGAGGGGGTCAGAGAGAGGGGAAGTCTCGGAGGGAGGTTAGATTATGAAGACATAGAGATGGCCTTTATATCGAAGGAGCTGGAATACAAAGGGGTGGAAGTGAAGTGTCAGCAGTGCAGAGTGTTTGTCAGACTCCATCCGGAGTGACTGTGTTCAGTTCCGGTCAGACTCCATCCGGAGTAACTGTGTTCAGTTCCGGTCAGACTCCATTCGGAGTGACTGAGTTCAGTTCCGGTCAGACTCCATCCGGAGTAACTGTGTTCAGTTCCGGTCAGACTCCATCCGGAGTAACGGTGTTCAGTTCCGGTCAGACTCCATCCGGAGTAACGGTGTTCAGTTCCGGTCAGACTCCATCCGGAGTAACGGTGTTCAGTTCCGGTCAGACTCCATCCGGAGTAACTGTGTTCAGTTCCGGTCAGACCCCATCCGGAGTGACTGTGTTCAGTTCCGGTCAGACTCCATCCGGAGTAACTGTGTTCAGTTCTGGTCAGACCCCATCCGGAGTAACTGTGTTCAGTTCCGGTCAGACCCCATCCGGAGTAACTGTGTTCAGTTCCGGTCAGACTCCATCCGGAATAACTGTGTTCAGTTCCGGTCAGACTCCATCCGGAGTAACTGTCTTCAGTTCCGGTCAGACCCCATCCGGAGTGACTGTGTTCAGTTCCGGTCAGACCCCATCCGGAGTAACTGTCTTCAGTTCCGGTCAGACCCCATCCGGAGTAACTGTGTTCGGTTCTGGTCAGATTCCATCAGGAGTAACTGTGTTCCGTTCCGGTCAGACTCCATCCGGAGTAACTGTGTTCAGTTCCGGTCAGACCCCATCCGGAGTGACTGTGTTCAGTTCCGGTCAGACCCCATCCGGAGTAACTGTCTTCGGTTCCGGTCAGACCCCATCCGGAGTGACTGTGTTCGGTTCCGGTCAGACTCCATCCGGAGTAACTGTGTTCGGTTCCGGTCAGACTCCATCCGGAGTAACTGTGTTCGGGTCCGGTCAGACTCCATCCGGAGTAACTGTGTTCAGTTCCGGTCAGACTCCATCCGGAGTAACTGTCTTCAGTTCCGGTCAGACTACCTCCGGAGTAACTGTGTTCCGTTCCGGTCAGACTCCATCCGGAGTAACTGTGTTCCATTCCGGTCAGACTCCATCCGGAGTAACTGTGTTCCATTCCGGTCAGACTCCATCTGGAGTAACTGTGTTCCGTTCCGGTCAGACTCCATCCGGAGTAACTGTGTTCCGTTCCGGTCAGACTCCATCCGGAGTAACTGTGTTCAGTTCCGGTCAAACCTCATCCGGAGTAACTGTGTTTAGTTCTGGGCCTCGCTCCTCAGGACGGATACATTGGCCTTGGTGAGGGGGCAGCACAGATTGACCAGAATGATGAAGGGTCACTGACCCGAAAAGTTAACTCTGCTTGTCTTTCCACAGATGCTGCCAGACCTGCTGAGTGGTTCCAGCATTCCTTGTTTTTATTTCAGATTTCCAGCATCCGCATTATTTTGCTTTTGTTGACCAGAATGATGCCAGGGCTAAAAGGGTTAAATTATGAGGTCAGGTTGCGCAGACCCGGCTTGTATTCCTGAGTATAGAAGATTAAGGGCTGAACTAATTGAGGGGTTTAAGATGATTAAAGGAGTTGATCAGGTCACCAGAGAGAAACTATTTCTCTGGTGGGGGGAGTCCAGAACAAGGGGGAATTACCTGAAAATTAGAGCCAGGCCGTTCAGGGGTGATGTCAGGAAGCACTTCTTCACACAAAGGGGATGGGAATTTCTCTCCTCCAAAAAATTATAGGGGTCAATCGGAGCTTTCAAGATGGCGATCACTAGATTTTTGGGGGGCAGTGAGAATAACGAGGGATGTGGAGCTAAGGCAGGTAAATGAAGTTAAATACAGATCAGCCATAATCTGATTGAATAGCAGAGCAGACGTGTACCGTGGCCCTCTGGCAGTAATTGTACTGTGAGGAGTTTACCAAGACTGAGCAAGTGAGCATTCGGAATACAGGAATAGTGTTAGGAGGCACTGAACACCCCCTCAAATCCAATACCGTAAAACCACTGAACACCCCCTCAAATCCAATACCGTAAAACCACTGAACACCCCCTCAAATCCAATACCGTAAAACCACTAAACACCCCCTCAAATCCAATACCGTAAAACCACTGAACACCCCCTCAAATCCAATACCGTAAAACCACTAAACACCCCCTCAAATCCAATACCGTAAAACCACTGAACACCCCCTCAAATCCAATACCGTAAAACCACTGAACACCCCCTCAAATCCAATACCGTAAAACCACTGAACACCCCCTCAAATCCAATACCGTAAAACCACTAAACACCCCCTCAAATCCAATACCGTAAAACCACTAAACACCCCCTCAAATCCAATACCGTAAAACCACTAAACACACCCTCAAATCCAATACTGTAAAACCACTAAACACTCCCTCAAATCTAATACCATAAAACCACTAAATACCCCCTCAAATCTAATACCGTAAAACCACTAAACACACCCTCAAATCCAATACTGTAAAACCACTAAACACCCCCTCAAATCCAATACCGTAATACCACTAAACACACCCTCAAATCTAATACCGTAAAACCACTAAACACCCCCTCAAATCCAATACCGTAAAACCACTAAACACCCCCTCAAATCCAATACCGTAATACCACTAAACACCCCCTCAAATCTAATACCGTAAAACCACTAAACACCCCCTCAAATCCAATACCGTAAAACCACTAAACACCCCCTCAACTCCACTACCGTAAAAGCACTAAACACACCCTCACATCCAACACTGTAAAACCACTAAACACCCCCTCAAATCTGATACCGTAAAACTACTAAACACCCCCTCAAATCTGATACCGTAAAACTACTAAACACCCCCTCAAATCCAATACTGTAAAAGCACTAAACACACCCTCAAATCCAATACCGTAAAACCACTAAACACCCCCTCAAATCTAATACGGTAAAACCACTAAACACCCCCTCAAATCCAATACGGTAAAACCACTAAACACCCCCTCAAATCCAATACCGTAAAACCACTAAACACCCCCTCAAATCCAATACCGTAAAAGCACTAATAACCCCCTCAAATCCAACACTGTAAAACCACTAAACTCACCCTCAAATCCAATACTGTAAAACCACTAAACACCCCCTCAAATCTAATCCCGTAAAACCACTAAACACCCCCTCAAATCCAATACCGTAAAACCACTAAACACCCCCTCAACTCCACTACCGTAAAAGCACTAAACACACCCTCACTTCCAACACTGTAAAACCACTAAACACCCCCTCAAATCTGATACCGTAAAAGCACTAAACACGGCCTCAAATCCTATACCGTAAAAGCACTAAACACCCCCTCAAATCTAATACCGTAAAAGCACTAAACACGGCCTCAAATCCTATACCGTAAAAGCACTAAACACCCCCTCAAATCCAATACCGTAAAACCATTAAACACACCCTCAAATTCAATAGCATAAAACCACTAAACACCCCCCCCATAACTCTAATACCATAAATCCATTAAACATGTACCCTTAAACCTAATACGGTACAACCAATAAAGACACACCCATCAAACTGAATACCATAAAAACACACCTCAAATACTGTAAAACCACAAAACACACTCCCTCCAAATACCGTAAAACCATTAAACACACATCCTCAAATCTATTACTGTAAAATCACTAAAAACAAACCCTCTCAAATCAAATACCACAAAGCCACAAAACACACACCTTCAATATAATACCGTAAAACCACTAAACACACACCCTCAAAACTAATACGGTAAAATCAATAAACACACCCCGCAAAAATAATGCTCACATCTCAAATTGAATACCATAAAACCACTAAACACACACCTCCAATATACCATAAACCACTAAACACACAACCCACTCAAAACTAATACCATAAAACCACTAAAGACAACGTCAAACCTAATACTGTAACACCAATAAACATACACCAATCAAATCTAATACTGTAAACCACTAGATGCATAACCCCTCTAAGCGAATACTGTAAAACCACTTAACACACATTGTCTCAAATCTCTTACTGTAAAACTACTAAACGCTCCTTCCGAATCTATTAGCATAAAACCATGAAATACGCACACCCCTTCTAATCTAATACCATAAAACTGCTAAACACTCCCCCCTCAAATCTAATACAGTAACACCACACAACGCACCCCTCAAATCTAATTCCTTATAACTGCTAAACACACCCCCCCCTCAAATCTAATGCCATAGAACCACTAAACAGACATCCCTTCTAATCTAATGCTATATTTTTTTTTAAGAGATACAGCACTGAAACAGGCCCTTCGGCCCACTGAGTCTGTGCCGACCATCAACCACCCATTTATACTAATCCTATACTAATTCCATATTCCTGCCACATCCACACCTGTCCCTATATTTCCCTACCACCTACCTATACTAGGGGTAATTTATAATGGCCAATTTACCTATCAACCTATATCATTGCTTACATAATGCACAGAAGCTCCGACCCAGATGCAGTAAAGTATCATAAATGTGTACAAGTAACTTCAGCCCACACTCACCATTGGGAGTAGGACCCCATAACTGGAAGAGTCTGATCAGCCTAATTAATAGCTAATGTGAATAAACAATAACTTTAATTGCGGGTCTCCAGTCAGTCTGAGCTGCCCTTTTGCAGAGCGCTTCCTGTGCTGTACCAGCATATGGGAGGGTCTGTTTAGTTACTGTTGTCCCTGCTCCTGCCTCCCCTCCCCCAACCCTGCCTCTCAAGCATCTGCCCCTTGGTGACCTGACATCATCACGCATGCCTCAGCTCATCGACTGCTGAAACCCTCATGCATACAGGCAATTCTCAGCTTCAAATCTCTCCATGGCCTCTCCCCTCCCTATCTATGTAATCTCCTCCAGCCCCACAACCCTCCCTATCTCTGTAATCTCCTCCAGCCTCAAAACAACCCCCTACCCCCACCAAGATCTCTACGCTCCTCTAATTCTGGCCTCTTGAGCTTCCCAGATTTTAATCACTCCACCATTGGTGGCCGTGCTTTCAGCTGCCTGGGTCCTGAGCTCCAGAATTCCCCCCCTACACCTCTCCATCTCGCTACTTCGTTCTCCTCCTTTAAGACACTCCTTAAAACCTACCTCTTTGGCCAAGCTTTTGGCCATCTTCCCTAATATCTCCTTTTGTGGCTCAATGTCAAATTTTAGTTGATAATCGCTCCAATGAAGCACCTTGGGATGATTTACTACAGTAAAGGTACTACATAAATGCAGTTTGTGGTTTGTATGCCCCTGTGTTGCTGCTGAACATGGAAAGTGCTGTTCCTCTACAGGGACACCAGCTGAAATTCACTGGGGCAAATTGTTAATTCATTCTACCACCACCCACAGAGAAATAAATTCTGCACTTTCAATAACTGTCAGGCCGCCGGTGACCCTGCTCCCGCTTCCCCACCTCCCTCAACCCCACCTTGCCACTCTGACAACCCATACCCACCTGGATTACAGCCAGTCATATTCTCACCAATACAGCTCCAGTGCGAAAGGTAGAACCTGTCTCGTATCTGATGCTGAGGAGGACACGGGGAATGGGGCAGTGATTGCAGGAAAAGTACGTCAGGAAATCAAGAGACGGCAATTCCCCGATGGGAGGGGGAATTGGGGTCCCGCAACATCACGCAAAATACAATCCTCGTGAAAACATCAGACACACACGCACACACAGACACAGACAGACAGACACAGACAGACACAGACAGACACACACAGACATACACAGACACGCACACGCACTTTGTGTGAAACCGAGTCTCTGACACACACACCCGCCATTCTGCTGACAGCTGAATGGTTACAAGACTCACAACAACTAACTGGAACCACATCCTCGCTGTTTTTAAATGGAAACTCTTGCCTGTGATAGTGTCCGCCTTTTCTCAGGAGAGTTCAGGATGACCATGGCGATCAGGGCAAGGTAGGAATACGGAGGCTTAGGGTGTCGCCGGTAACTCTTCTTCTTGTTGATGGCCCTTCTGTCCCGGCCGAGCGCGGAGCTGCCGGGATCTCCAGTTCCACCAGTCTCCCTTAGACCTGTGTCCAACTCTGATAGGCAGCAGCCCAATGGCATCGAGCTGTCCTGAACCTTCCCCAAGCCATTCATCTTAAAGCCTGAATGTGCTGAATCGCTGCTGTCCCAACAACAGGGGTCAAACAAAATGTCACCAATCTGGGTACTTGTGATCCATAACCAGGGCAGGGACTGAGAGGGGAAACCTTAGGAAGTAAGCAGCTTGCTGTCTGACTTCTCCATTAGACCTGGTGTGTGGGTGTTGGGGGCTGTGAAGGAGAGTTTGACCTGATGTGTTTGCCCCCACCCCCTGCACCCCAGGGCTTTTATCTGACTGACAGAAAGCTGGAGATGCATCTGTACAGTAAACAATTAACAGCTTGATGTCAATCCTGATATGTAATCAGTCAGAGGGAGAGAATGAAGGGAGGTGGAGATTTGAGAAGTTCAAAGGGAGCTCACAACAAATGGAACTTTCATATATTTACAGTGTCCCAGGAACTCACTGGCAATGGAACATTCTCCCCTCATCTCCCAAAGGCACAAACTCTGACTGTGGTTTGGGTTTCATGAGCTCGGGAAACTTGCCATCACCCCAGCCTGATAGTCAGGCTGCACAGTAAGATCCCATTCCTCCTGCAATGCCCTGGAGCCTCCAGGGATTAAAGAGCAGGAATCCACGATTACTTAATGAGGAGGAAAGCCAGGAGAAAAACTGGGGGGGGGGGAGGAATTAAAGGAAACTGAGTTTATTTCATCTTCCTTCAACCCATTTCTGAATGAGTTATAAAAATCTTGTCCATGGGAAATGACTGACCGAAAGTCAAGAACCATCCAATCAGGTGACAAAGAGTCTATTCACTTTCCAATTGGCTCGGGGAGGCAGGGCATTGGGAAGATGGACATGCCAAGTGACCAATGGTTGAAGCGTGTAGGCAGGGTATCTGGAGGCAAGAGGTCACATGGTGAAATCTCCCACAATATGGACCAGCCAGTGTTAGTGACCCTCACTGGAGGTCAGGTATTGCAGTCAAAGCCAATCCTGCCCCAACTAATGTCCCACCCGGGAACCAGGGCGGCCACTAATGGACCTCAGGCATATGAGCTGCCCTCGCCAATCCCCACGCACTCGCACATTTTAAAATTAAAATACTACACATAATGAACCCAGTGTTTCTGCATGAGATGAATCTGGGGAACTTGTACAGTCCCAGCTTACAATGACCCTTGTGCAGCTAAAGCAGGTTAAAAAAACATTTGAGTGATGCTGCTGTTGTGTGTCTCACACTCTCTCCTTAGACCTCATGGCAGATACTCAGTCGAGAGCAGTGTGCATCAGTGCGCCTGGATGATGGAGCATGAGGGCATCATAAAGGTTGCACACTTGGATAGCTAGTTCCCGCCCCACCCACAAATGCAGCCTGGTCTTCCCCTCCCCCACTGGGAGGCCTGCCTGGATAGGCCCAAGGATCATGCGGGGCCATCACCGTGGCCCAAAGGCAATCATTTCAACTTTAAATGCTTCCCTAGAGGCTAGAGGGGCAAGAAGCACTTTAAAAACGCCGGACAGTAAGGTGTCCAGTTCCAATCAGGCACTGGGCATGGGACAGTCCACCGGAAAACCGGACTGTTGGCTTTAAAACCAGAAAATGGCCACCATATCGGGAACTCTTTTTTACATTCATTGTTGGGATGTGGGCATGGCTGGCAGTTATTGCCTCCCCTAGCTCGACTGAGAAATGAGCTCTGACTGAGCTGTCACAGTTTTGACACAACTGAGTGGCTTCCTTGGCTAAGAGTCAACCACATTGCTGTGGGTCTGGAGTCACATGTAGGCCAGACCAGGTAAGGACAGCAGATTTCCTTCCCTAAAGGACATTAGTGAACCAGATGGGTTTTTACAACAATCAACAGCTTCATGGTCATTTTTACTGAGACCGACTTTTTAATCGATAAACTGTATTCAAATTCTGAAACTGACAAGGTGGGATTTAAACTCATGTTCTCTGGATTATCAGTCAGGTAACACAACTGTTCCATTGCTACATTTCCGGCCCCCGCCCCCAAGCCCACTTCTTTATTCTTACAGTAAGGACACGGTTTGACATTCTACCAACTTGGAATAGTAATTCAGAGCTCTAGGCTAATGTTCTGGAGACATGGGTTCGAATCCCACCATGGTGTATGGTGAAATTTGAGTTCAACTAATAAATCTTGAATTTAAAATGAAGCTAGTCTAATGGTGGCCATGAAACCATTGTCGATTGTTGTAAAAACCCATCTGCTTCACTAATGTCCTTCAGGGAAGGAAATCCGCTGTCCTTACCTGATCTGACCTATAAGTGACTCCAGACCCATAGCAATGTGGTTGACTCTTAAATGCCCTCTGAAATGGCCACTCAGTTCAAGGGCAATTAGTGATGGGCAATAAATGCTGGTCTAGTCAGCAATGCCCACATCACATGAATGAATTTAAAAAAAATTCTACCAATTCTCCCTCAGTACTGACCCTCCGACAGTGTGGCGCTCCCTCAGTACTGACCCTCCGACAGTGCGGCGCTCCCTCAGTACTGACCCTCCGACAGTGCGGCGCTCCCTCAGTACTGACCCTCCGACAGTGCGGCACTCCCTCAGTACTGACCCTCCGACAATGCGTTGGTCCCTCAGTACTGACCCTCCGACAATGCGGCACTCCCTCAGTACTGACCCTCCGACAATGCGTTGGTCCCTCAGTACTGACCCTCTGAAGGGGTTATCTTATGAAGAAAAGTTGGGCCTGTATCCATTGGAGTTTAGAAGAATGAAAGGTGATCTTATTGAAACATACAAGATCCGGAGGGGACTTGACAGGGTGAATTTTTTTTTTATTCGTTCAGGGATGTGGGCGCCGCTGGCTAGGCCAGCATTTATTGCCCATCCCTAATTGCCCTTCAGAAGGTGGTGGTGAGCTGCCTTCTTGAACCGCTGCAGTCCATTTGGGGTAGGTATACCCACAGTGCTGTTAGGAAGGGAGTTCCAGGATTTTGACCCAGCGACAGTGAAGGAACGGCGATATAGTTCCAAGTCAGGATGGTGTGTGACTTGGAGGGGAACTTGCAGGTGATGTTCTAATGTGTCTGCTGCCCTTGGCCTCCTAGTTGGTAGAGGTCGCAGGTTTGGAAGGTGCTGTCTAAGGAGCCTTGGTGCATTGCTGCAGTGCATCTTGTAGATGGTACACACTGCTGCCACTGTGTGTCGGTGGTGGAGGGAGTGAATGTTTGTAGATGGGGTGTCAATTGAGCGGGCTGCTTTGTCCTGGATGGTGTCGAGCTTCTTGAGTGTTGTTGGAGCTGCACCCATCCAGGCAAGTGGAGGGTATTCCATCACACTCTTGACTTGTGCCTTGTAGATGGTGGACAGGCTTTGGGGAGTCAGGAGGTGAGTTACTCGCCTCAGGATTCCCAGCCTCTGACCTGCTCTTGCAGCCACGGTATTTATGTGGCTGGTCCAGTTCAGTTTCTGGTCAATGGTAGTCCCTAGGATGTTGATAGTGGGGGATTCTGCGATGGTAATGCCATTGAATGTGAAGGGGAGATGGTTAGATTCTCTCTTGTTGGAGATGGTCATTGCCTGGCACTTGTGTGGCGCGAATGTTACTTGCCAATTATCAGCCCAAGCCTGGATATTGTCCAGGTCTTGCTGCATTTCTACACGGACTGCTTCAGTATCTGAGGAGTCACTAATGGTGCTGAACATTGTGCAATCATCAGTGAACATCCCCACTTCTGACCTTATGATTGAAGACAGATCATTGATGAAGCAGCTGAAGATGATTGGGCCTAGGACACTACCCTGAGGAACTCCTACAGTGATCTCCTGGAGCTCAGATGATTGACCTCCAACAACCACAACCGTCTTCCTTTGCGCTAGGTATGACTCCAGCCAGCGGAGTGTTTTCCCCGATTCCCATTGACTTCAGTTTTGCTAGGGCTCCTTGATGCCATACTCGGTCAAATGCTGCCTCGATGTCAAGGGCAGTCATTCTCACCTCACCTCTTGAGTTCAGCTCTTTTGTCCATGTTTGAACCAAGGCTGTAATGAGGTCAGGAGCTGAGTGGCCCTGGCGGAACCCAAACTAAGCGTCACTGGGCAGGTTATTGCTAAGCAAGTGCTGCTTGATGGCACTGTTGATGACACCTTCCATCACTTTAATGATGATTGAGAGTAGGCTGATGGGGCGGTAATTGGCCGTGTTGGACTTGTCCTGCATTTTGTTTATAGGACATACCTGGGCAAGTTTCCACATTGCAGGGTAGATGCCAGTGTTGTAGCTGTACTGGAACAGCTTGGCCAGGGCGCAGGTCTTCAGTACTATTGCCGGAATATTGTCAGGACCCATAGCTTTTGCAGTATCCAGTGCCTTCAGTCATTTCTTGATATCACGTGGAGTGAATCGAATTGGCTGAAGTCTGGCATCTGTGATGCTGGAGACTTCAGGAGGAGGCCGAGATAGATCATCAACTCTGCACTTCTGGCTGAAGATTGTTGCAAATGCTTCAGCCTTATCTTTCGCACTGATGTGCTGGGCTTCCCCATCATTGAGGATGGGGATATTTGTGCAGCCACTTCCTCTAGTTAGTTGTTTAATTGTCCACCACCATTCACGGCTGGATGTGGCAGGACTGCAGAGCTTAGATCCGATCAGTTGGTTATGGGATCGCTTAGCTCTGTCTATCGCATGCTGCTTACGCACTTTGGCACGCAAATAGTCCTGTGTTGTAGCTTCACCAGGTTGACACCTCATTTTGAGGTATGCCTGGTGCTGCTCCTGGCATGCCCTCCTGCACTCTTCATTGAACCAGGGTTGGTCTCCTGGCTTGATGGTAATGGTAGAGTGGGGATATGCCAGGCCATGAGGTCACAGATTGTGGTTGAGTACAATTCTGCTGCTGCTGATGGCCCACAGCGCCTCATGGATGCCCAGTTTTGCATTGCTAGATCTGTTCGAAATCTATCCCATTTAGCACAGTGGTAGTGCCACACAACATGATGGAGAGTATCCTCAATGTGAAGGCGGGACTTCGTCTCCACAAGGACTGTGCGGTGGTCACTCCTACCAATACTGTCATGGACAGAAGCATCTGCGGCAGGCAGATTGGTGAGGACGAGGTCAAGTATGTTTTTCCCTCATGTTGGTTCCTTCACCATCTGCTGCAGATGTTGAGAGGATATTCCCCCTCGTGGGAGAGACTGGAACCTCGGTCTCCAACTAGCAGGAAGAATATAGAGGAGCAAATGTGCAGGGAAATTACAGAGAGATGCAAAAGCTATAGAGTAGTTAGAATGGATACTTTAATTATCCTAATATGGACTGGAATCATAGTTGTGTAAAGGGCAGAGAGCAGAAGAGTTTCTAAAGTGTGTTCAGAAGAATGTTCTAGATCAGTATTCCCATCCGAGGGTGTTAAAGGAAGTAGGGGAGCACATTGTAGATGCCCTAACTGTAGTCTTTCAGAGTTCCCTAGATTCAGGAGTGGTCCCTCTGGATTGGAAAGTTGCACATGTCACTCCACTTTTTAAGAAGGGTGAAAGGGGGAACCAAGGAAATTACAGACCAGTTAGCCTGACATCTGTGGTGGGCAAGTTGCTGGAGTCTATAATCAAGGATAGGGTGACTGAACACCTCGAAAAATTTCAGTTAATCAGGGACAGCCAGCATGGATTCATGACGGGAAAGTCATGCCTGACAAATCTCATTGAATTATTTGAAGAGGTGGCTAAGGTAGTGGACAGGGGAATGTGTATAGATGTTATTTATATGGACTTCCAGAAGGCATTTGATAAAGTCCCACATAAGAGACTGTTTACTAAGGTAGAAGCCCATGGAGTTGAGGGCAAATTATTGACATGGTTAGGAAGTTGGTTGAGTAGTAGGCGACAGAGAGTGGGGATAATGGGTAAGTACTCTGATTGGCAGGATGTGACTAGTGGTGTCCCACAGGGATCTGTGTTGGGGCCTCAATTATTCACATTATTCATTAACGACTTGGATGATGGCACAGTAAGTCATATATCCAAATTTGCTGATGATACAAAGTTAGGCGGCATTGTAGACAGTCTAGATGATAGCATAAAATTGCAGAGATATTGACAGACTAGGTGAATGGGCAAAACTGTGGCAGATGGATTTCAATGCGGGCAAGTGTGAGGTTATCCATTTTGGACCAAAAAAGGATAGAGCAGGATACTTTCTAAATGGGAAGAGGTTAAGTACAGTGGATGTCCAAAGAGACTTGGGGGTTCAGGTGCATAGATCTTTAAAATGCCACGAGCAAGTGCAGAAAATAATCAAAAAGGCTAATGGAATGCTAGCCTTTCTATCGAGAGGATTGGAGTATAAAGACACAGAGGTTATGCTGCAGCTGTACAAAACCCTGGTTAGACCCCACTTGGAGTACTGTGAGCAGTTCTGGGCACCACACCTTAGGAAGGATATATTGGCCTTGGAGGGAGTGCAACATAGGTTTACAAGAATGATACCTGGACTACAGGGGTTACGTTACGAGGACAGATTACACAAATTAGGCCTGTTTTCGCTAGAACATATAGAACATAGAACATTACAGCGCAGTACAGGCCCTTCGGCCCTCGATGTTGCGCCGACCTGTGAAACCATCTGACCTACACTATTCCATCTTCATCCATATGTCTATCCAATGACCACTTAAATGCCCTTAAAGTTGGCGAGTCTACTACTGCTGCAGGCAGGGCGTTCCACGCCCTTACTACTCTCTGAGTAAAGAAACTACCTCTGACATCTGTCCTATATCTATCACCCCTCAACTTAAAGCTATGCCCCCTTGTGTTTGCCATCACCATCCGAGGAAAAAGACTCTCACTAACCCTCTGATTATCTTATATGTCTCTATTAAGTCACCTCTCCTCCTCCTTCTCTCCAACGAAAACAACCTCAAGTCCCTCAGCCTTTCCTCGTAAGACCTTCCCTCCATACCAGGCAACATCCTAGTAAATCTCCTCTGCACCCTTTCCAAAGCTTCCACATCCTTCCTATCATGCGGTGACCAGAACTGCACGCAATACTCCAGGTGCGGTCTCACCAGAGTTTTGTACAGCTGCAGCATGACCTCGTGGCTCCGAAACTCGATCCCCCTACTAATAAAAGCTAACACACCATATGCCTTCTTAACAGCCCTATTAACCTGGGTGGCAACTTTCAGGGATTTATGTACCTGGACACCAAGATCTCTCTGCTCATCTACACTACCAAGAATCTTCCCATTAGCCCAGTACTCTGCATTCCTGTTACTCCTTCCAAAGTGAATCACCTCACACTTTTCCGCATTAAACTCCATTTGCCATCTCTGAGCCCAGCTCTGCAGCCTATCTATGTCCCTCTGTACCCTACAACATCCTTTGGCACTATCCACAACTCCACCGACCTTCGTGTCATCCGCAAATTTACTAACCCACCCTTCTACACCCTCATCCGAGGTGATCTGATCGAAGTCTTCAAGAGATTAACAGGAAAAGACAGGCTAGATAAAGATAAACTATTTCCACTGGTTGGAGATTCTAAAACTAGGGGGCATCGTCTAAAAATTAGGACCTGACCGTTCAAGAGAGCAAAGGGTGGTAGAGGTTTGGAACTCTCTCCCACGAACAGCGGTTGAAGCTAGAACAGTTGTTAATTTTAAATCGGAGATAGATAGATTTTTGATCAGCAAAGATATTAAGGGAATAAAAGCAAAATACTGCGGATGCTGGAAATCTGAAACAAAAACAAGAAATGCTGGATTCACTCAGCAGGTCTGGCAGCATCTGTGGAAAGAGAAGCAGAGTTAACGTTTCGGGTCAGTGACCCTTCTTCGGAACTGACAAATATTAGAAAAGTCACAGATTATAAACAAGTGAGGTGGGGGTTGGGCAAGAGATAACAAAGGAGAAGGTGCAGATTGGACCAGGCCACATAGCTGACCAAAAGGTCACGGAGCAAAGGCAAACAATATGTTAATGGTGTTTTGAAAGACAAAGCATTAGTACAGATTAGGTGTGAATATACTGAATATAGAACAGCAGCAAGTGCAAACCTGAAGAAAAACAACCTGAAAAAAACAGTGGATAAGCAAACTGAACAAACTAAGATGAAATGAAATAAATGCAAAAAATATAAAAAGGAATGCAAAAGAAAAGGAAGAAAAAATAACTAAAAATGACTAAAAATGAAAGTAAAGTGGGGGGCTGTCATGCTCTGAAATTATTGAACTCAATGTTCAGTCCGGCAGGCTGTAGTGTGCCTAATCGGTAGATGAGATGCTGTTCCTCGAGCTTGCGTTGATGTTCACTGGAACACTGCAGCAATCCCAGGACAGAGATGTGAGCATGAGAGCAGGGGGGAGTGTTGAAATGGCAAGCAACCGGAAGCTCAGGGTCCTGCTTGCGGACTGAGCGGAGATGTTCCGCAAAGCGGTCACCCAGTCTGCGCTCGGTCTCCCCAATGTAGAGGAGACCACACTGTGAGCAGCGAATACAGTATACTACATTGAAAGAAGTACAAGTAAATCGCTGCTTCACCTGAAAGGAGTGTTTGGAGCCTGGGATACTGAGGAGAGAGGAGGTAAATGGGCAGGTATTACACCTCCTGCGATTGCAAGGGAAGGTGCCCTGGGACGGGGACGAGGTGGTGGGGGTAATGGAGGAGTGGACCAGGGTGTCGCGGAGGGAACGATCCCTTCGGAATGCTGACAGGGGAAGGGAGGGGAAGATGCGACTGGTAGTGGCATCACGCTGGAGGTGGCGAAAATGGCGGAGGATGATCCTTTGGATATGGAGGCTGGTGGGATGAAAAGTGAGGACAAGGGGAACCCTGTCACGGTTCTGGGAGGGAGGGGAAGGGGTGAGGGTAGAGGTGCGGGGAATGGGTCGGACACGGTTGAGGGCCCTGTCAACCACAGTGGGGGGAAATCCTCGGTTGAGGAAAAAGGAGGTCATATCAGAAGCACCGTCATGGAAGGTAGCATCATCAGAGCAGATGCGTCGGAGACGGAGAAACTGGGAGAATGGAATGGAGTCCTTACAGGAGGTAGGGTGTGAAGAAGTGTAGTCGAGGTAGCTGTGGGAGTCAGTGGGCTTATAATGGATATTGGTAGACAACCTATCCCCAGAGATGGAGACAGAGAAGTCGAGGAAGGGAAGGGAAGTGTCAGAGATGGACCATGTAAAGGTGAGAGAAGGGTGGAAATTGGAAGCAAAGTTGATAAAGTTTTCTAGTTCGGGGCGGGAGCAGGAAACGGCACCGATACAGTCATCAATGTACCGGAAAAAGAGTTGGGGGAGGGGGCCTGAGTAGGACTGGAACAAAGAATGCTCGACATATCCCACAAAAAGACAGGCATAACTAGGACCCATGCGGTACCCATAGCGACACCTTTTACTTGAAGGAAGTGTGTGGAGTTGAAGGAGAAGTTGTTCAATGTGAGAACAAGTTCAGCCAGGCGGAGGAGGGTGGTGGTGGATGGGGACTGGTTGGGCCTCTGTTCCAGGAAGAAGCGGAGAGCCCTCAAACCATCCTGGTGGGGGATGGAGGTGTAGAGCGATTGGACGTCCATAGTGAAGAGGAGGCGGCTGGGATCAGGAAACTGGAAATTGTCAAAATGACGTAGGGCGTCAGAAGAGTCACGGATGTAGGTGGGAAGAGACTGGACCAGCGGAGAAAAGATAGAGTCCAGATAGGAAGAAATAAGTTCAGTTGGGCAGGAGCAGGCTGACACAATGGGTCTGCCGGGACAGTCCCGTTTGTGGATTTTGGGAAGGAGGTAGAAGCGGGCTGTCCGGGGTTGCGGGACTATGAGGTTGGAAGCTGTAGAGGGAAGATCTCCAGAGGAGATGAGGTCAGTGACAGTCCTTTGGACGGTGGCTTGATGTTCGGTGGTGGGGTCATGGTCCAGAGGGAGGTAGGAAGAGGTGTCTGTGAGTTGGCGTTGAGCTTCTGCAAGGTAGAGGTCGGTACGCCATACAACAACAGCACCACCCTTGTCTGCAGGTTTGATGACCATGTCGGGGTTAGACCTGAGAGAACGGAGTGCCTCAAGTTCAGAGGGGGACAGGCTAGAGTGAGTGAGGGGGGCAGAGAAGATATTAAGGGATATGGGCCAAAGGCAGGTATATGGAGTTAGGCCGCAGATCAGCCATGATCTCATTGAATGGCGGGACAGGCTCGAGGGGCTGAATGGCCTACTCCTGTTCCTATCTTCCTATGTTCCTATTTCCAGACCAACAAGGAAGGAGGGGTTGCTGGATTTGCTTCTGGGAATGAGGTGGGACAAGTGGATCAAGTGTCAGTAGGGGACCATTTAGGGAATAGTGATCATAGTGCGTCATAAGGTTTAGGTTAGTTATGGGAAAGGACAAGCAGACATTTTTTTTAGTTTAGTTTAGAGATACAGCACTGAAACAGGCCCTTCGGCCCACCGAGTCTGTGCCGACCATCAACCACCCATTTTATACTAATCCTACACTAATTCCATATTCCTACCACATCCCCACCTGTCCCTATATTTCCCTACCACCTACCTATACTAGGGGCAATTTATAATGGCCAATTTACCTACCAACCTGCAAGTCTTTGGCTTGTGGGAGGAAACCGGAGCACCCGGAGGAAACCCACACAGACACAGGGAGAACTTGCAAACTCCACACAGACAGAACCCAGAATTGAACCCGGGTCACTGGAGCTGTGAAGCTGCGGTGCTAACCACTGCGCCACTGTGCCGCAATCTAGAGTAAAAATAATTAATAGGGGGAGGGTCAATTTCAGAGGGATGAGAAAATGTTCTCTCTCATGTCACTGTTGCTTCTTTTGCTCAACATCATAAATCCGTGTCCTCTGGTTCTCAACAATTCCACCAAAGGGAACAGTTTCTCTCTATCTATTCTGTCTAGACCCCTCATGATTTTGAACATCTCTATCAAATCTCCTCATAATCTTATCTTCTGTAAGGAGAACAGTCCCAGGTTCTCCAATCTATCCACATATCTGAAGTTCCTCCTGTCTGGACCCATTCAATTAGCAAACATCTCCCAGCATTCAGCGACCAAGGTACAGGATAGCAGCGACAATGATCAAAAATCACACACACACACTCAGCATCTCATTTTACCAATAAACACACTGAAAAATTAAAGGTCACACACTAAACATGCAAATGAGTACTGGCATCACCTGAGCCACCGACAGTGGTTATAACGCATTGTTTATTCGTCAAATAGAAAAATCTGAAATTCACAATTATCCACTGACGGTAAATATCTAACCAGAAACATTGACATTAACTACCTGGTGCCAGCACTTTGCTGTATCAATCTCAAAGTAATCCCACTGCATCGCTCTCTCCCCATAGCCCTGTATCAATCCCAAACTAATCACACCGCCCCGCGCTCTCGCCCATAGCCCTGTATCAATCCCAAACTAATCCCACTGCATCGCTTTCTCCCCATAGTCCTGTATCAATCCCAAACTAATCCCACTGCATCGCTCTCTCCACATAGCCCTGTATCAACCCCCAAACTAATCCCACTGCCCCACTCTCTCCCCATAGTCCTGTATCAATCCCCAAACTAATCCCACTGCCCCGCTCTCTCCCCATAGCCCTGTATCAATCCCCAAACTAATCCCACTGCCCCGCGCTCTCCGCATAGCCCTGTATCAATCCCAAACTAATCCCACTGCATCGCGCTCTCCCCATAGCCCTGTATCAATCCCAAACTAATCCCACTGCCCTGCACTCTCCGCATAGCCCTGTATCAATCCCAAACTAATCCCACTGCCCCGCGCTCTCCCCATAGCCCTGTATCAACCCCCAAACTAATCCCACTGCCCCGCTCTCACCACATAGCCCTGTATCAATCACAAACTAATCCCACTGCCCCACTCTCTCCCCATCTTCATGTTTTAGAGATACAGCACTGAAACAGGCCCTTCGGCCCACCGACCATCAACCACCCATTTATACTAATCCTACACTAATTCCATATTCCTACCACATCCCCACCTGTCCCTATATTTCCCTTCCACCTACCTATACTAGGGGCAATTTACAATGGCCAATTTACCTACCAACCTGCAAGTCTTTGGCATGTGGGAGGAAACCGGAGCACCCGGAGGAAACCCACGCAGACACAGGGAGAACTTGCAAACTCCACACAGGCAGTACCCAGAATTGAACCCGGGTCGCTGGAGCTGTGAGGCTGCGGTGCTAACCACTGCGCCACTGTGCCGCCCCACCACTGCGCCACTTCTTTGGCCTCCTTGTCTCGAGAGACAATGGGTAAGCACCTGGAGGTGGTCAGTGGTTTGTGAAGCAGCACCTGGAGTGGCAATAAAGGCCAATTCTAGAGTGACAGACTCTTCCACAGGTGCTGCAGATAAAATTGGTTGTCAGGGCTGTTACACAGTTGGCTCTCTCCTTGCGCTTCTGTCTTTTTTCCTGCCAACTGCTACGTCTCTTCGACTTGCCATGCTTTAGCCCCGCCTTTATGGTTGCTCGCCAGCTCTGGCGATCACTGGCAACTGACTCCCACGACTTGTGACCAATGTCACAGGACTTCATGTCGCGTTTGCAGACGTCTTTAAAGCGGAGACATGGACGGCCGGTGGGTCTGATATCAGTGACGAGTTTGCTGTACAAAGTGTCTTTGGGGATCCTGCCATCTTCCATGCGGCTCACATGGCCAAGCCATCTCAGGCGCCGCTGGCTCAGTAGGGTGTATATGCTGGGGATGTTGGCCGCCTCGAGGACTTCTGTGTTGGAGATACGGTCCTGCCACCTGATGCCAAGGATTCTCCGGAGGCAGCGAAGATGGAATGAATTGAGACTTCGCTCTTGGCTGACGTACATTGTCCAGGCCTCGCTGCCGTCGAGCAAGGTACTGAGGACACAGGCTTGATACACTCAGACTTTTGTGTTCTGTGTCAGTGCGCCATTTTCCCACACTCTCTTGGCCAGTCTGGACATAGCAGAGGAAGCCTTTCCCATGCGCTTGTTTAATTCTGCATCGAGAGACAGGTGTCCCATGATGTTCGTTTTCTTGAGGCTGATGGTTAGGCCAAATTCATTGCAGGCAGCCGCAATCCTGTCAATAACTCTCTGCAGACACTCTTCAGTGTCAGATGTTAATGCAGCATCATCAGCAAAGAAGAGTTCCCTGATGAGGACTTTCCGTACTTTGGTCTTCGCCTTTAGACAGGCAAGATTGAACAAGGTTGAACAACCTGCCACCTGATCTCGTGTGGAGGAAAATTCCTTCTTCTGAAGACTTGAACGCATGTGAGAGCAGCAGGGAGAAGAAGATCCCAAACAGTGTAGGTGCGAGAACAGAGCCCTGTCTCACGCCACTCAGGATAGGAAAGGAGTCTGATGAGGCGCCGCTATGCTGAATTGTGCCTTTCATATTGTCATGGAATGAGATGATGATACTTGTAGCTTTGGTGGACATCCAATCTTTTCTAGTAGTCTGAAGAGACCACGTGTGCTGACGAGGTCAAAGGCTTTGGTGAGATCAATGAAAGCAATGTAGAGGGGCATCTGTTGTTCACGGCATTTCTCCTGTAGCTGGCGAAGGGAGAACAGCATGTCAATGGTGGATCTCTCTGCTCGAAAGCCACACTGTGCCTCAGGGTAGACACGCTCAGCCAGCTACTGGAGCCTGTTTAAAGCAACACGAGCGAAGACCTTCCCCACTATGCTGAGCAGGGAGATTCCACGGTAGTTGTTGCAGTCACCGCGGTCACCCTTGTTTTTATAGAGGGTGATGATATTGGCATTGTGCATGTCCTGTGGTACTGCTCCCTCGTCCCAGCACAGGCAAAGCAGTTCGTAGAGTGCTGAAAGTATAGCAGGCTTGGCACTCTTGATCATTTCAGGGGTAATGCTGTCCTTCCCAGGGGCTTTTCCGCTGGCTAGAGAATCAATGGCATCACTGAGTTCCAATTTTGTTGGCTGTACGTCCAGCTCATCCATGACTGGCAGAGACTGGGCTGCATTGAGGGCGGTCTCAGTGACAACATTTCCCCTGGAGTACAGTTCTAGGTAGTGTTCCACCCAGTGGTCCATTTGTTTGCGTTGATCAGTGATCGTGTCCCCTGATTTAGATTTGAGGGGGGCGATCTTCTTGATGGTTGGCCCAAAAGCTCTCTTAATGCCATCATACATTCCTCTGATGTTTCCTGTGTCAGAGGCAAGCTGAATATGACTGCATAGGTGTTGCCAATAGTCATTTGCGCAGCACCTGGCTGTTCTTTCTGCAGTGCTTCTGGCTACTTTAAGTGCTGCGGCTGTTAAATCGCTGGGGGCTTTCTTGTCGTTCAACAGTGCGGTGCGCCTAGCGGCTATGACAGGTTCCAGCTCTTCAATGTGAGATTGAAACCAGTCTGCATTCCGCTTCACATGATTGCCATAGGTGGTCATTGCTGAGTCAAAGATGGCATCTCTGATGTGGGCCCACTTGGTCTCTGCATCCCCTGGAGGACTGTTTTGAAGGGCTTTTTCAAGTGAATTCAGAAACTGACGTAACAGCTGTGGATGAGAAATTCTGCTAGTGTTAATGCGCGGCGGCCCTTCTGCTTGGAGTGATGCAGCTTCTTTGGGTTGAGCCCTGTATCAATCCCAAGCTAATCCCACTGCCCCACTCTCTCCCCATAGCCCTGTATCAATCTCAAACTAATCCCACTGGCCTGCTCTCTCCCCATAGCCCTGTATCAATCCCAAACTAATCCCACTGCCCCACTCTCTCCCCATAGCCCTGTATCAATCTCAAAGTAATCCCACTGCCCCACTCTCTCCCCATAGCCCTAATTAATCCCAAACTAATCCCACTGCATCGCTCCCTCCCCATAGCTCTGTATCAATCTCAAACAATTCCACTGGCCTGCTCTCTCCCCATAGCCCTGTATCAATCCAAAACAAATCCCACTGCCCCACTCTCTCCCCATAGTCCTGTATCAATCACAAACTAATCCCACTGCCCCACTCTCTCCCCATAGCCCTAATTAATCCCAAACTAATCCCACTGCCCCACTCTCTCCCCATAGCCCTAATTAATCCCAAACTAATCCCACTGCCCCACTCTCTCCCCATAGCCCTAATTAATCCCAAACTAATCCCACTGCATCGCTCCCTCCCCATAGCCCTGTATCAATCTCAAACAATTCCACTGGCCTGCTCTCTCCCCATAGTCCTGTACAATCCAAAACTAATCCCACTGCCCTGCACTCTCCACATAGCTCTGTATCAATCCCAAACTAATCCCACTGCCTTGCTCCCTCCCCATAGCCCTGTATCAATCTCAAACTAATCCCACTGCCCCACTCACTCCACATAGTCCTGTACAATCTCAAACTAATCCCACTGCCCCACTCACTCCACATAGTCCTGTATCAATCCAAAACTAATCCCACTGCCCTGCTCTCTCCACATAGCCCTGTATCAATCTCAAACTAATCCCACTGCCCTGCTCTCTCCCCATAGTCCTGTATCAATCCAAAACTAATCCCACTGCCCCGCTCTCTCCCCATAGTCCTGTATCAATCCAAAACTAATCCCACTGCCCTGCTTTCTCCCCATAGTCCTGTATCAATCCCAAACTAATCCCACTGCCTTGCTCCCTCCCCATAGCCCTGTATCAATCTCAAACTAATCCCACTGCCCCACTCACTCCACATAGTCCTGTACAATCTCAAACTAATCCCACTGCCCCACTCACTCCACATAGTCCTGTACAATCCAAAACTAATCCCACTGCCCTGCTCTCTCCACATAGCCCTGTATCAATCTCAAACTAATCCCACTGCCCTGCTCTCTCCCCATAGTCCTGTATCAATCCAAAACTAATCCCACTGCCCCGCTCTCTCCCCATAGTCCTGTATCAATCCAAAACTAATCCCACTGCCCTGCTTTCTCCCCATAGTCCTGTATCAATCCAAAACTAATCCCACTGCCCCGCTCTCTCCCCATAGTCCTGTATCAATCCAAAACTAATCCCACTGCCCTGCTTTCTCCCCATAGTCCTGTATCAATCCAAAACTAATCCCACTGCCCTGCTCTCTCCACATAGTCCTGTATCAATCCAAAACAAATCCCACTGCCCTGCTCTCTCCCCATAGTCCTGTATCAATCCAAAACTAATCCCACTGCCCTGCTTTCTCCCCATAGTCCTGTATCAATCCAAAACTAATCCCACTGCCCTGCTCTCTCCCCATAGCCCTGTATCAATCCAAAACTAATCCCACTGCCCTGCTCTCTCCCCATAGCCCTGTATCAATCCCAAACTAATCCCACTGCCCTGCTCTCTCCCCATAGCCCTGTATCAATCCCAAACTAATCCCACTGCCCTGCTCTCTCCCCATAGCCCTGTATCAATCCAAAACTAATCCCACTGCCCTGCTCTCTCCCCATAGTCCTGTATCAATCCAAAACTAATCCCACTGCCCTGCTCTCTCCCCATAGCCCTGTATCAATCCAAAACTAATCCCACTGCCCTGCTCTCTCCCCATAGCCCTGTATCAATCCAAAACTAATCCCACTGCCCTGCTCTCTCCCCATAGCCCTGTATCAATTACAAACTAATCCCACTGCCCCGCTCTCTCCCCATAGTCCTGTATCAATCCCAAACTAATCCCACTGCCCCGCTCTCCCCCCATAGTCCTGTATCAATCCAAAACTAATCCCACTGCCCTGCTCTCTCCCCATAGCCCTGTATCAATCCAAAACTAATCCCACTGCCCTGCTCTCTCCACATAGCCCTGTATCAATCCAAAACTAATCCCACTGCCCTGCTCTCTCCACATAGGCCTTTCTCTATTTCAAAGATTTGTCCCATTTTTCCCGGCGCACTGCAACATTTTCTGTCTCAAACAGGACTCCCTCCTGCATCTCCTGCTTCTCTGTTGGTACCGCTGGCTGTTCACACTCCGCCCCTCAGGGTGCTCTGCAGCCACTCAGTGACAGCTTTGACCCTGGCACCAGGAAGGCAACATTCCAACATGGAATCAAATCTGCCTGCCTATTCCCCTTACCATAGAATTCCCTATCACTATTGCTTTCCCAATTTTCCTCCCGCCTTCCTGTGCAGTTGAGCCAGCCGTGGTGCTGTGGACTTGGTTCTGGCTGCAGTCACCAGAGGAACCATCACTCTCACCAGTGTTTGGAGAGTAAGAAGCACAGAGGGGCTCCTGCACTAGCTGTCTGGTCCTCCTTGACTGTCTGCTGGTCACCCATTCCCACTCTGCTTGGCAGATCACAACTCCTCACGTTTTTTTGTCAATTGCCTTAAATCTGTGTCCTCTGGTCTCCAGATCCTCCTGCCACTGGAAACAGGTTCTCCTTATTTATTTATTTCTTCCAGGAGTCATTTAGGAGAGTCATTTAATGCAAAATGAAGCCATTCAGCCCATCAAGTCCATGCTGGCTCTCCAGGGAGCAATCCAGCCAGTCCCACTCCCCCACTCGATCTCCGTAGCCCTGCAGTTTTATTTCCCTCAAGTATTCATCCAATTTCCTTTTGAAGCCATTGATTGTCTCCACTTTCAGCACCCTCGTGGGCAGCGAGTTCCAGGTCATTATCACTGACTGCATAAAAACATTCTTCCTCACATTTCCGCTGCACCTCTTGCCCAAAATCCTCTATCTGTGTCCCCTAGTCCTTGTACCATCAGTTAATGAGAACAGTTTTTCCTTGACTAACTTCTCTAAGCCTGTCATAATCTTGTACACCTTTATCAAATCTTCCCTCAATCTCCTTTGCTCCAGGGAGAATAACCCCAGCTTCTCCAACTTAACCTTTTAACTAAAATCCCCCATCTCTGGAACCATTCTGGCAAATCTCCTCTGCACCCTCTCAAGGACCTTCACATCTTTCCTTAAGTGTGGTGACCAGAACTGGACACAATACTCCAGTTGGGGCCTAACCAGAGCTTTATAAAGGTTCAGCATAACTTCCCTGCTTTTGTACTCAATGCCTCTATTTATGAAGCCCAGGATCCCATATGCTTTACTAAACACTCTCAATATTCCTGCCACCTTCAAAGATCAATGCACATGAACTCCCAGGTCCCCCTGTTCCTGCAAGCTCTTTAGAACTGCGCCATTAAGTATATATTTCCTCACCCTATCCCTTCTGCCAAAATGCATCACCTCACACTTCTCTCTATTAAATTCCATTTGCTACTTGTCTGCCCATTCTGCCAGTCTATCTATGTCCTATTGCAGGTGGTTCATATCATCCTCACTGTTTGCCGCATCTCCAAGTTTGGTATCATTGGCAAATTTTGAGATTCTACTCTGTATTCCAAGATCCAAGAATATATTGAGCAAAAAAAGCCGTGGTCCGAGTACTGACCCTTGGGGAACACTACTGTCTACCTCCCCCAGTCTGAAATACAACCATTTACTACTACTCTAATAATAAAAGCAAAATACTGCGGATGCTGGAAATCTGAAACAAAAACAAGAAATGCTGGATTCACTCAGCAGGTCTGGCAGCATCTGTGGAAAGAGAAGCAGAGTTAACGTTTCGGGTCAGTGACCCTTCTTCGGAACTGACAAATATTAGAAAAGTCACAGATTATAAACAAGTGAGGTGGGGGTTGGGCAAGAGATAACAAAGGAGAAGGTGCAGATTGGACCAGGCCACATAGCTGACCAAAAGGTCACGGAGCAAAGGCAAACAATATGTTAATGGTGTGTTGAAAGACAAAGCATTAGTACAGATTAGGTGTGAATATACTGAATATTGAACATCAGCAAGTGCAAACCTGAAGAAAAACAACCTGAAAAAAACAGTGGGTGAGCAAACTGAACAAACTAAGATGAACTGAAATAAATACAAAAAAAGATTGTAAAAAATGTAAAAAGGAATGCCAAAAAAAAAAGGAAGAAAAAATAACTAAAAATGAAAGTAAAGTGGGGGGCTGTCATGCTCTGAAATTATTGAACTCAATGTTCAGACCGGCAGGCTGTAGTGTGCCTAATCGGTAGATGAGATGCTGTTCCTCGAGCTTGCGTTGATGTTCACTGGAACACTGCAGCAATCCCAGGACAGAGATGTGAGCATGAGAGCAGGGGGGAGTGTCGAAATGGCAAGCAACCGGAAGCTCAGGGTCCTGCTTGCGGACTGAGCGGAGATGTTCCGCAAAGCGGTCACCCAGTCTGCGCTTGGTCTCCCCAATGTAGAGGAGACCACACTGTGAGCAGCGAATACAGTATACTACATTGAAAGAAGTACAAGTAAATCGCTGCTTCACCTGAAAGGAGTGTTTGGGGCCTGGGATAGTGAGGAGAGAGGAGGTAAAGGGGCAGGTATTACACCTCCTGCGATTGCAAGGGAAGGTGCCCTGGGACGGGGACGAGGTGGTGGGGGTAATGGAGGAGTGGACCAGGGTGTCGCGGAGGGAACGATCCCTTCGGAATGCTGACAGGGGAAGGGAGGGGAAGATGCGACTGGTAGTGGCATCACGCTGGAGGTGGCGAAAATGGCGGAGGATGATCCTTTGGATATGGAGGCTGGTGGGATGAAAAGTGAGGACAAGGGGAACCCTGTCACGGTTCTGGGAGGGAGGGGAAGGGGTGAGGGTAGAGGTGCGGGGAATGGGTCGGACACGGTTGAGGGCCCTGTCAACCACAGTGGGGGGAAATCCTCGGTTGAGGAAAAAGGAGGTCATATCAGAAGCACCGTCATGGAAGGTAGCATCATCAGAGCAGATGCGTCGGAGACGGAGAAACTGGGAGAATGGAATGGAGTCCTTACAGGAGGTAGGGTGTGAAGAAGTGTAGTCGAGGTAGCTGTGGGAGTCAGTGGGCTTATAATGGATATTGGTAGACAACCTATCCCCAGAGATGGAGACAGAGAAGTCGAGGAAGGGAAGGGAAGTGTCAGAGATGGACCATGTAAAGGTGAGAGAAGGGTGGAAATTGGAAGCAAAGTTGATAAAGTTTTCTAGTTCGGGGCGGGAGCAGGAAACGGCACCGATACAGTCATCAATGTACCGGAAAAAGAGTTGGGGGAGGGGGCCTGAGTAGGACTGGAACAAAGAATGCTCGACATATCCCACAAAAAGACAGGCATAACTAGGACCCATGCGGGTACCCATAGCGACACCTTTTACTTGAAGGAAATGCATGGAGTTGAAGGAGAAGTTGTTCAATGTGAGAACAAGTTCAGCCAGGCGGAGGAGGGTGTTGGTGGATGGGGACTGGTTGGGCCTCTGTTCCAGGAAGAAGCGGAGAGCCCTCAAACCATCCTGGTGGGGGATGGAGGTGTAGAGCGATTGGACGTCCATAGTGAAGAGGAGGCGGTTGGGACCAGGAAACTGGAAATTGTCAAAATGACGTAGGGCGTCAGAAGAGTCACGGATGTAGGTGGGAAGAGACTGGACCAGCGGAGAAAAGAGAGAGTCTAGATAGGAAGAAATAAGTTCAGTTGGGCAGGAGCAGGCTGACACAATGGGTCTGCCGGGACAGTCCTGTTTGTGGATTTTGGGAAGGAGGTAGAAGCGGGCTGTCCGGGGTTGCGGGACTATGAGGTTGGAAGCTGTAGAGGGAAGATCTCCAGAGGAGATGAGGTCAGTGACAGTCCTTTGGACGGTGGCATTTACTACTACTCGCTGTTTTCTGTCCTTAACCCAATTTTATATCCAATTGCACACTAATCCTCCTATTCCATGAGCCTTTCATATGGTACTTTATCAAATGCTTTTGTAAAATCCATTTTAGACAACATCTATCGCATTCCCTTCATCAACCTTCTCTGTTACTTTATCAAAAGATTCAATTAGATTAATCAAGCACAATCTGCCTTTTACAAATCCGTGTTGACTATCCTTAATTAACTCAAACCTCTCCAAGTGACTGTTGATTTTTTTCCCCTGATTATTGTTTCTAAAACCTTACCCACCACTGATGTTAAACTAACTGGCATGTAGTTACTAGGACTGTCCTAACACCCTTTCTTGAATAAGGGTGTCACATTTGCCACTCTCCAATCCTTTGGCACCTCCCCCATATCTGGGGACGATTGGAAGATTATGGGAACCCCTTCCGCTATCTTCCTCCCCACTTCCTTCAGCATCCTGGGATGCAAGTCATCCGGACCAGGTGACTTATCCACTCTAAGTATAGCCAGCCTTTCCAGTACATGCCCCCTCTCAATCTTTACCCTATCCAATGCTTTTACTCTCTCTGCTTCTACTGATATTTTTTCATATTTCTTTTCCTTAGTAAACACCAATACAAAGTATTCATTAAGAATTCCTCTGTGCCTCTGTTAACTGCCATTCTATTCTCATATTCTCTTTTGCCAGTCTAATTTTCCTCTTTACCATCCCTCTCAACCTATTGTATTTGGCCTGGTTTTCATCATACACCCTCTTTTTTTGTTTCATCATATTCTCTATCTCCCTCGTTATCCATGGAGTCCTTTTTGTCGTTGCCCTACCTTTCGCCCTTGTTGGAATGTACCTAGCCTGTACCTGAAACATCTCCTCCTTAAAGATCACCCATTGTTTTGTTACAGATTTTCCCTGTCAATCTTTGGTTCCATTTTATCCTGGCTAGATCCCCTCTCATCGCACTGAAATCAGCCCTTTGCCAATCTAGATGTTCTACCTTATCTTGTTCCTTGCTTTTCTCCATTACTAGTCTAAACCTTATGATATGATGATCACTCTTACAGAAGTGCTTCCCCCACAGACACTCGGCCCACCTCATTTCCCAGCACCAGATCCAGCAATGCCTCCTTTCTCATATAATACAAAAACTGAAAGTGCGAGAAATAATCAGCGGGTCTGGCGGCATCTGTGGAGAGAGAAGCAGAGTTAACGTTTCAGGTCAGTGACCCTTCATCAGAACTGGCAAAGGTCAGAAAAGAATTAGGTTTTAAGCAAGTGAAGATGAGGGGATGGTGGTGGTCGGGCCAAGAACAAAAAGGGATGAAATTTTATTTTTTATTTAGAGATACAGCACTGAAACAGGCCCTTCGGCCCACCGAGTCTGTGCCGACCATCAACCACCCATTAATACTAACCCTACACTAATCCCATATTCCTACCACATCCCCACCTGTCCCTATATTCCCCTACCACCTACCTATACTAGGGGCAATTTATAATGGCCAATTCACCTATCAACCTGCAAGTCTTCGGCTGTGGGAGGAAACCGGAGCACCCGGCGGAAACCCACACAGACACAGGGAGAACTTGCAAACTCCACACAGGCAGGACCCGGAATCGAACCCGGGTCACTGGAGCTGTCAGGCTGCAGTGCTAACCACTGCGCCACTGTGCCGCCTGAAATGCTGCCTGGCCTGCTGAGGATTTCCGGCACTTCCTGTTTTTATTTCAGATTTCCAGCATCTGCAGTAATTTGCTTTTATTTTAGTGTTTAATTCACTGCCACTTCTCTTCCAGGAATGCCTACCTTGAAGAAGTTCTGCTCTTCTCTCCAACGGGATTTTTGTTTGTCTCTTTTACTTTGTTCACCTTCGTTACTTTCTATTTTTTCCAGGTGTTTGATAAGGTATTTACCAAAGTTCTATGTTCTATTATGTAGGTAGTTTGATCTTAGAGTAGGTTAAAGGTTCGGCACAACATCGTGGGCCGAAGGGCCTGTACTGTGCTGTACAGTTCTATATTCTAAAACCCGTTTTCACAGCCACATCTCCTTCCTCAGTGACTGTCTCCGGCTCCGACTTATTCCATGTGGATTCCAACTGAAGTTTCATCCTTCATGTTTTGAATCCACCGAGGATTACAGGTATCTCCAAGAAATGCAATGTTCCTCAGACTGCTGTTCTTGCAGCATCCTGAGATCCACACTCAGTGCCATGTGCCGCCACATGTACACACTGGACCTCTCTCTCCAGAAGCACTGCCTCACCTTATCGCAAAGTTGTTCTACTCCGCAGTTTCATTTCATCCTTTGTCTTATCGACGCATTAAAAAAAAACTTTTTCTCTTTTTCCCTTCGGCTGTTAAGCAATACAAGCTCCAGCAGCTCATGGGTATGAACGCCCCTCCAGATCCTTCTTCCCCTTCACTTCCCTCTGACCCCACCCCTTCTCCTAATCTGACCTCTTGCCATGTATTCACAATACCCTCTGACCTTCCCATCTCTGACGCTGAACGATCTGTACTTAAAAAAGGACTCAGTTTTATCCCCTTACGCCCCCACCTCAATGAATTTCGCGCTCGGCATAACATTGAGCTCTTCTTCCGTCGTCTTCGCCTCCGGGCTCACTCCTTCGAGCAGGAGTCCTCCCCCCCAACCAGCAGACCCATTCACCCGCCTCCAGTATTCTCCCTCTACCTGGACCCCTCACTCTGGCCTGTTACCCACTCTGGATCTGTTCATTGAGAACTGTTAGCGTGACATTGGCCGTCTCAATTTCTCCGCTCCCCTCGCTCACTCTAACCTGTCTCCCTCCGAACCTGCTGCACTCCATTCTCTCAGGTCTAACCCCAACATTGTGATCAAACCTGCTGACACGGATGGTGCTGTTGTTGTCTGGCGTACCGACTTCTACCTTGCAGAGGCCGAGCAGCAACTCTCAGACACTTCTTCCTCCCTCCCCCGGACCATGACCCCACCACCGAACATCAAGCTACTGTCCACAGGACTGTCACTGACCTCATCTCCTCTGAAGATCTTCCCTCTACAGCTTCCAACCTCATAGTACCACAGCCCCAGACAGCCCACTTCTACCTCCTTCCCAAAATCCACAAACAGGACTGTCCCGGCAGACCCATTGTGTCAGCCTGCTCCTGCCCCACTGAACTTATTGCTTCCTATCTTGACTCTATCTTTACTCCCCTGGTCCAGTCTATTCCCACCTACATCCGTGCCTCTTCTGACACCGTATGTCATTTTGACAATTTCCAGTTTCCTGGCCCTAACCGCCTCCTCTTCACTATGGACGTCCAATCGCTCTACACCTCCATCCCCCACCAGGATTGTTTGAGGGCTCTCCGCTTCTTCCTGGAACAGAGGCCCAACCAGTCCCCATCCACCACCACCCTCCTCCGCCTGGCTGAACTTGTTCTCACATTGAACAACTTCTCCTTCAACTCTGCTCACTTCCTTCAAGTAAAAGGTGTTGCTATGGGTACCCGCATGGGTCCTAGTTATACCTGTCTTTTGTGGGATATGTCAAACATTCCTTGTTCCAGTCCTACTCAGGCCCCCTCCCCCAACTCTTTTTCCGGTACATTGATGACTGTATCGGTGCCGTTTCCTGCTCCCGCCCAGAACTGGAAAACTTCATCAACTTTGCTTCCAATTTCCACCCTTCACTCACCTTTACATGTCTATTTCCGACACTTCCCTTCCCTTCCTCGACTTCTCTGTCTCCATCTCTGGGGATATGCTGTCTACTAATATTCATTTTAAGCCCTCCGACACCCACAGCTACCTTGACTACACTTCCTCACACCCTGTTTCCTGTAAGGACTTCATTCCATTCTCCCTGTTTCTCCGTCTCCGACGCATCTGCTCTGATGATGCAACCTTCCATGACAGTGCTTCTGATATGTCTTCCTTTTTCCTGCACCGAGGATTCCCCCCACTGTGGTTTACAGGGCCCTCAACCGTGTCCGGCCCATTTCCTGTACCTCTACCCTCACCTCTTCCCCTCCCTCCCAGAACCGTGACAGGGTTCCCCTTGTCCTCACTTTCCACCCCACCAGCCTCCATATCCAGAGGATCATCCTCTGCCATTTCCACCACCTCCAGAATATTGCCATTACCAAATACATCTTCCCCTCCCCTCCCCTGTCAGCATTCCGAAGGGATTGTTCCCTCAGTGACACCCAGGTCCACTCCTCCATCACCTCCGATACCTCATCCCCATCCCGCGGCAATCACAGGAGGTGTAATACCTGCCCATTTACCTCCTCTCTCCTCACTATCCAAGGACCCAAACACTCCTTCCAGGTGAAGCAGTGATTTACTTGTACTTTCAATGTAGTATAGTGTATTCGCTGCTCACAGTGTGGTCTCCTCTCCATTGGGGAGACAAAACGCAGACTGGGTGACCGCTTTGTGGAACACCTCCGCTCAGTCTGAAAGCATGACCCCCAGCTTCCAGTTGCTGGCCATTTCAACACATCCCCCCTGCTCTCATTTCTGTCCTGGGCTTGCTGCAATGTTCCAGTGAATATCAACGCAAGCTCGAGGAGCAGCATCTGATCTTTTGATTAGGCACTCTACAGCTTTGTGGATTCAACATTAAGTTCAACAATTTCAGAGCATAACGGGCCCTTTTTTATTTAATTTATTTATTTTATACATTATTTAATTTTTTTTAACCATGTACCTGTTTTTCATGTTGTACTTCTGGACTGAGCTGCTCATTATTCTGCCATTAACACTCTCTTTGGACTAATGATTTGTCTTTCACAAGCATTAACACTCTCTTCGCCTTTGTCCCAGGACACTTTGTTATTGAATCTCTCCTGCCCTCTGCCCTCTCACACACCTTCCCTCTTCCCCACCATGCCCCTGACTTAACTTGCTTAAAACCTAATTATTTTCTAGCCTTTGCCAGTTCTGATGAAAGGTCACAGACCTGAAATGTTAACTCTGCTTCTCTCTCCACAGATGCTGCTTGACCTGCTGAGTATTTCCAGCACTTTCTGTTTTTATTTCAGATTTGCAGCATCTGCAGTATTTTGCTTCTACTTTAATGCCTCATTTCTCGTTGGACCAAGAACATACTGACCAGTTGTTCTCCTGAACATATTTCAGAAATTCCCCCCCCTCCTTACCCTTTACTCTAACATTATCCCAATTGTTATTTAGTTAATTAAAGTCCCCCAACAACCATCCTCTATAGTTCTTGCACATCCCTGTGACTTCCCTGCGGGTTTGCTCCTCTATCTCTCTCTCTCACTATTTGGAGGCCTATAGAATACCCAAAATAGCATGATCATACCTTTTTGCTTCTCAAATGGATTCTGTCTTTGCCCCCTGAAGGACGACCTCCTTTTCCAACACTACAGTGTCTTCCTTAAATCTTCCTTCACTAACTTTTCTGAACATTTTATATCCTTGTATATTAAGTGCCTAGTTCTCTGAGGGCTGATAGCCTCCTTCTGTGCTGTGACAGTTCTATGATTCCGCAATTCTTCACCATTTTTGGTCATAATTTTAAGCCATAAATTTGAACACCTCTTGCAAATCTCACTTAACTGCCTCTGCTCTAAGAATAACAATACCAGCTTCTCCAGTCTCTCCACCAGCGTTTTCCATTATCATTTTCAAATTTATACTCTTATTTTCTTCTTCTTCTTTGGCCTCCTTGTCTCGAGAGACAATGGGTAAGCATCGGGAGGTGGTCAGTGGTTTGTGGAGCAGCACCTGGAGTGGCTATAAAGGCCAATTCTAGAGTGACAGACTCTTACACAGGTGCTGCAGATAAAATTGGTTGACAGGGCTGTTACACAGTTGGCTCTCCCCTTGCACTTCTGTCTTTTTTCCTGCCAACTGCTAAGTCTCTTCGACTCGCCACGCTTTAGCCCCGCCTTTATGGTTGCCCGCCAGCTCCGGCGATCGCTGGCAACTGACTCCCACGACTTGTGATCAATGTCACAGGACTTCATGTCGCGTTTGCAGACGTCTTTAAAGCGGAGCCATGGACGGCCGGTGGGTCTGGTACCAGCGACGAGCTCGCTGTACAATGTGTCCTTGGGGATCCTGCCATCTTCTTATTTTATGTTCCCATCAACATCCTGGGGGTTACTAATGACCAGAAACTGAACTGAAGTAGCCACATAAATACTGTGGCTACAAGAGCAGGTCAGAGACTGGGAATTCCGCAGTGAGTAACTCACCTCCTGAATCCCCAAAGCCTGTCCACCATCTACAAGGCACAAGTCAGGAGTGTGATGGAATACTCTCCACTTGCCTGGATGAGTGCAGCTCCAACAACACTCAAGAAGCTCGACACCATCCAGGACAAAGCAGCCCACTTGATTGGCACCCCATCCACAAACATTCACTCCCTCCACCACCAACACACAGTGGCAGCTGTGTGTACCATATGCAACATGAACTGCAGCAAGGGTCCTTCGACAGCACCTTTCAAACCATGACCTCTTCCACCTAGAAGGACAAGGGCAGCAGACACATGGCAACACCGCCACCTGCAAGTATCATAGAAAAGTTATGGTACAGAAGGAGGCCATTCAGCCCATTGTGTCTGAACCGGCTGAAAAAACTATCCACCCAATCTAATCCCACCTTCCAGCACCTGGTCCATAGCCTTGCAGGTTACAGCACTTCAGTTCCCCTCCAAGTCACACACCATCCTGACTTGGAACTATATCGCTGTTCCTTCACTGTCGCTGGGTCAAAATCCTGGAACTCCCTTCCTAACAGCACTGTGGGTATACCTATCCCACATGGACTGCAGCGGTTCAAGGCGGCAGCTCACCACCACCTTCTCCAGGGCAATTAGGGATGGGTAATAAATGCTGGCCTGGTCAGTGACACCCATATCCCATGAATGTTTTGTATCCTCCGACAAAATGTGCTTGAAGAGCCTTTAAGGGCTGGCCCAGTCAGACATCAACTGTCACAATCCCGCCCTGCACGTGACCCGGCTGCCCAACCGGCCCCGCCTACCTCAGTGATGTCAGTGACGCCCGTTACTGTGGACACCGCCATGGTTACCGAATGCTTTTGACGTAACGCTTGGCTTTAATATAATTTTAAAACAAAATCATAATCGCTATTATAATTCTGCATTTAACCTCTATCTGAGCCACCGACAGAATCAATAAAACTAAAATCAATCGCAATAAATATTTTATTTATATGGAGGGGGGGGGGAGAATCTGTTGTTAGGTGACGACGGGAGGTCAGAGTTGAGCCGTGAATAAAGCTGATTACTATGAGGATTTTTTTACATGAAAAAATAGAAAGCAGCATATGAATTTATTTTCATGAAGAAGTGGAGTGAAAATGAATGATTAAAATAATAGTTATAATTTAAATAGAAAGGGTTGGCGGCCCTGACAGTCTAAGATGGCGGCGGTTGCCAGGGAACGGGAGTAAGTGAAGCCCGAGGCCTAAGCCCCGTTCCAGTTATTCTTCACCCCATCGGGCAGTTCACGCGTCCCGGGCAGTTCTGAGTGCTGGGTCCGCCTGCATGCCCTCTGCCCAGGTTTCGGATGGACCCGCAGGGCGGCAAGGGACCGGCTTTCCTCGCCAGGTGGCGGATTGTGAGCCAGGGTCCCGACACCGGCCGGAGCGCGGTGAGTACCAGAGGTCGGGGGCCGGGCTGTGGGTTGGAGCCCCCGGGCCCGGCTTCAGCTATCAGGGCCGCTTCCCTCGGGCTCTTGCTGCGATGTCGGGCCCCAGAACAGGGTCCATCCCGGCCTCACAGTCAGAGGCTCGGTCCTGTCAACAAGCGCTGATGCAGGGCAGCTGGTGTGAGAGCAGCCCGGGGTTGATTTAAAGGTTTATTTTTAGCGGGTTTGGTTTTTTTGATGATGATGGGGTGGGAGGGTTTGGACTTTTTGGGGGGGGGGGGTTAGGAAGTTAAGGGATTTTTGAGGGGGGGGGGGTTGGGTTTAAGTTCAGGGGCTAGGTTGCTGTCACTGTCCTTTTGCTTATTGCTCCAATAATGTTTATAATCCCAGCACTTTATGCATTGAGTCTGAATTTTTAACTGATCATTAACACAAGGCAAGTTATAAAGTTTCATTTTATAATTGTAACTTGTTTTTTAATCACCCTAACTGTATCTTCAGTTTCCTAGGCCCTAAAACTCTGGAATTCCCTCCCTAAGCCTCTCTACCTCTTTCCTCCTTAACACACTCCAAACAAACTCTTTGACCAAGCTTTTGGTCGCCTGTCCTAATGCCTTATGTGGCTTGGGGTCAAATTTTGTCTAATAAATGCTTCTATGAAGCCCTTTAGGAAGTTTTATTATGTTAAAGGCTCTATATAAATGTATTACTGTAAGGATGCTAATGTTAATGAACAATGAACTCTTGATCCTAATGAAAAATATATTTAACTTAATTTGAGGATTGTTACTAGCATGTTCATATTTGTACCTTGTGCATATTACTGTAATGGTGTCAAACAACCCTAACACATGAGATGTTAACCTGAATTACATTGCTGCTCTGTTTCTACCTTTGCTTTTGGGCAATTGTTTGAATATAAATTGATTTCTCATTGTACCTAAAGGAGCATTGTTGTAGGAAATGAATTGTTTGGGTTCTTTGGTGGGAGTAGTGGAGAAGGTGGATTAGGAAGAGTTGGGATCCTTCACAAAAGACAACAGTCCTCCGGATGAAACCTGGCCACATCGTCACAGAACAGCCTGGTTCTGCCTAATGAATTTATAAAACCACAAGGGGCTGTTATTTTGAGACGAGAAATCCATTTTGTTTTCTATTCTCTTCTATTAGCAGTATTGATTGGAATATAGATTAAAAATCTTTTCCCTTTGCCAAACTGCAACAGTGATTCTGCAACATTTGTTCAAAATTAATGTTTTTGATAGAATAAATAAGGAGAAACAGTTTTTCCAGTGGCTGAAGACCATACAGGACACAGATTTAAGATCATTGGCAAAAGAGCCAGAGGCAAGATGAGGAAAATTTTTTACACAGTGAGTTGTTGTGATCTGGAGTTCACTGCTGGAAAGAGTGAAGGAAGCAGATTCAATAATAACTTTCAAAAAGAAATTGGATAAATACATGAAAAGCAGAAATTTACAGGGTTATGGAGAAACAGCAGGGGAGGGGACTAATTGAATAGCTCTGGGTTCAGTTCTGGGTACTGCCTGTGCGGAGTTTGCAAGTTCTCCCTGTGACCTGCGTGGGTTTCTGCCGGGTGCTTCGGTTTCCTCCCACATGCCAAAGACTTGCGGGTTGATAGGTAAATTGGCCATTGTAAATTGCCCCTAGTGTAGGTAGGTTGTAGGAGAATTGCGGGAAGGTGGGGATGTGAGAGGGAAATGGGATTAATATAGGATTAGTATAAATGGGTGGTTGATGGTCGGCACAGACTCAGTGGGCTGAAGGGCTTGTTTCAGTGCTGTATCTGTCTATGACTCTGAGGAGAGATGTCTTCACCCAGGCAGTGGTGAATCTGTGGAATTCTCTTGCACGGAAAGCAGTTGAGGCCAAATCATTAAATATATTCAAGAAAGAGTTAGATATAGTTCTTCGGGCTAATGGGATCAAGGGATACGGGGAGAAAGCAGGAACTGGTTATTGAGTTTGGATGATCAGCCATGATTGTATTGAATGGCGGTGCAGGCTCGAAGGGCTGAATGGCCTATTCCTGCTCCTATTTTTCTATGCTTCTATGTTTAATTCTTGAGATATGGGCATCACTGGCATTTATTGCCCATTCCTAATTGCTCCAACAAGGTAGTAGTGCGCCTTTCTTTGTGTTGCGGTTTGGTGCATCGTAGTAGCTTGCTGGACCTCTTCATCAGAGGGCAGTTAAGAATCAGCCACGTTGCTGTGCGTCTGGAGTCAGTAAAGGCCAGACCAGGTAAGGACAGTAGATTTCCTTCACTGAAGAACATTACTGAACTGGTATTTTTTTCATGATAGTCCAGCAGTTTCATGGCCACTTTTACTGAGACGAACTTTGTATTTCCGGATTATTTTCAAATTCTGGAACTGGCACTCTGTGATTTGAACTTGTTCTATGGATGATTAATCCAGTAACATGAGCACTGCAGTGTCGTGTCCACAATTTAAGTTAAGGTGCAGTAGTAGCAGTTCTTGTGTTCCTAATGTAATAATAGCCAAGGACATGTTTGATGCTATGGTGTTATGCAGCTTGGGGTCTGTGGAGTGATTTTGCAACTGTAAGCTCAGGTTTCTCTTAATCCTAATGAAACATTCCAGGTTACTGTGTTAGATTTCACCTGAATTCTTGGTTCAGATTAAGTGCCTTGTCGTCACTCCCATCTTGCTGTTGAATTTGTGCTGACGTTTAACTGAGTTGCATAAATGGTTGTACTTTTGTCAGTCATAAACTGCAAGAGCAAAGTGTGTGTTTTATTTTTTAATTTTAAGAAACACAAAGTCCAATGTCCATCTCGTCACTTGGGGACAAGCCGCAGAGTTTGTGATATTTGTGCCAAGAGAAGAGTGGGGATTTTTTTTTTGCTTCATTCACCTAGGATGGCATTGGGAATGACTTCATGCAACTAAATCAAACTGGGATTGTTTTTTTCAGACTGCAGGAACACTGTAGATTGTGTTGTTTTATACATTAAATCCCTGGTAACTCCATGCAATTGTCCTCTCCTCTTGGGAAGTCGGTGTTGCTGGGTAACAGACCCATAGGTGTCTGTTGCCTTTTGGTACCTCATCCAAATGGCCATTATTTCGCATGAGCTTTGGTATGGAGCTCCAACATACTGTTCAACCACAACACAGCTGAGCTGAAACAACCCTCATCCTACAAACGTCCCAGCAGTCAGAATCAGGGGAGCCTCTGACCAATATTCTCATCTCTGGCCCAGCCCCTGCTGGTTGCTTATTTGGGCCACACACCTTTTAACCTGCCCTTCTACTCACATTTCTTTATTTCTTGCTCCTGGTTTAATTACTTTACATCTTCTAGTTTTTCCTTTACCAGTAGTGCCTAACACACAATTTCTGACAGTTGCTCCACTCTCTTTCTTAATTGTTTTAGAACTGTTATTTATACTACCTTTTCTACCTGAGCCATCCCCAATTAACTAGTTTAAAATTCCTGTGCCTGCACTTTTTATGCTTTCTGCTGGGACCCTGGTCCCAGTTCAGGTGGATCCTGTCCCAATGGTATAATTCCTTCCTGTCCCAGTACTGGTGCCAGTGTCCCATGAAATGGAACCCCTGTTTCCCACACTGCTCCTTCAGTCACCTGTTCACTTCCCTAATTTATTTATCCCTACACCAATTTGCCATGATGTAACCAGAATCTAGAGGATGTAACTATCAGCAAAGATTGAGCTGGCTGGGGTTCTTTTATCTGGGAAAGAGAAGACTGAGAAAAGTCCTGATAAAGGTCTTTAAAATGATGAGGGATTTGACTGAGTGAATGTGGAGAAACTGTTTCCACTTGTGGGTGAGTCCAGAACATAGGGGCATAAATATAGTCACTGACAGGTCCAGGGAAAAATTTAGGAGGGATTTCTTCCCACAGAAAGTGATGAGAATGTGGAACTTACTGGAGTGGTTGAAGGAGAGCATTGATGTATTTAAGGGGATGTTAATATTTACATGAGGGAGAAAGGAATAGATGCAGAGTGGGAGGAGGCTTGTGTGGAATATGAGCACCGGCATAGACCTGTTAGGCTGAATTGTCTTTTTATTCATTCAGGGATGTGGGCAAGGCCAGCATTTATTGCCCATCCCTAGTTGCTCTTGAGAAGGTGATGGTGATTGTATGTAGTGTAGTGTAGTGAAGTTAGAACAGTTGGTAGTTCACATTTGGCAAAACTGTTAGCTAAGCATTAATACAAAGTGAGTTTCTTTCATTTGTTACGACCGACTACACCAGTCAAAGCCCCCAATCAAAATATACGATTCTGATTGTGGTGGGAGAAATGCACTGGTAGGCAATCTGTGGGACGGGATTGAATTAACATATTTAAAACTTGCCAAATTAAAGAAAGACCCAGCCAAATTGTACTATCTATTAACCCCCGAAAGAGGCTAGACATACCAGGTGTCTTTAAATCAACAAATTGACTGGTTAATTAGAAAAACTCAATTCTTAAACACTACTAAGACATTAGAGTCCTTGCAAATTTACAGTCCAATGTTGCTTGAAGTGCGGCGCAGTGGTTAGCAGCGCAGCCTCACAGCTCCACGACCCGGGTTCAATTCTGGGTACTGCCTGTGCGGAGTTTGCAAGTTCTCCCTGGGACCGTGTGGGTTTTCGCCGGGTGCTCCGGTTTCCTCCCACTTGCAGGTAATAGGTAAATTGGCCATTGTAAATTGCCCCTAGTGTAGGTAGGTGGTAGGGAATATGGGATTACTCTAGGGTTAGTATAAATGGGTGGTTGTTGGTCAGCACAGACTCGGTGGGCCGAAGGGCCTGTTTCAGTGCTGTATCTTTTTTTTTAAAAAAAAGTCCTCACAGCTGTGAGGTGGAAAAAGGTTCTTCAACAGTAGAACAGTCCGTAGTCTAATTCCAGCAGTAAGTGATGCTTTCCTTCTCCAGCGGTGAATTTCAACAATTAATGACTTGCAAACACTTTTTAAATGAATCAGTGTGGCCTTAGAATTTTTGAGGGATAAAAGATTCAGTCTAACTTCCCTCCCTTCTGTATAAATTATCAGAGATCTCTGTTTTGGCTTGACTTTTTTACAATTTGGAGAGATAATAAATAAACAGACTAAATTCTCTTCCTTCAGTTTAAATGGCTGAGAGCTCTTCATTCAGGTGCGTACACCAGCTGTCTGTCTGTGTCCCCCTGTTAGAACGAGCTGTTTTCACTATAAACCAGTTCAAAATTGAATTGCAACAAATGTATCTCTCTATGCTCAGTCCCAGTGGCTGTATCCAAGGCAACGAGAATGCACCCTTTAAATCGCAGTCTCCGAATGGCTGTATCCAAGGTAATGAGAATGCACCTTTTTGGTAACTCCTGAGGCCTGCTTATTCTTAAAGCAGTACTGATCCTTCTCCAGCTTTAAAGACACACCGCATATTCCCAGAAGAAAAAACTACAGGATCATACATTGTAGAGGAACTTTTCCATTGAGTCATATAGTTCATCTGATAATGATGACGAGCAGTGCCACACCCTGATATACTGCCTTTGCTGCTTGGAGTGCAGATTTGTAATGAGCTGAGGACTGACTCGAGCAGGGAACAACTGCACCGAGTTTGAGCACAGGCTCACCTTTCATTCCTGGAGACCAAATTGAAACTTTCACTCGGCAGAATAAAGTAGTGCTGGTTCAGCAGTGACCTTAATCTCCTTCCAGGTAGGTAGCTTATCTTTATAAGCTCTGGCATAATAGGTGGAAGTGGTGCCTCTGTGCAGTGTCGAGGTGTAGTGCCATCCTCTTCACATCTTTCTCAGCGTGTGTTTTCTGAGGCTGTTTCTAAGTCATCTGTCAGTATTTGTGTTTGCACAGGTCTGGACTTGTCTGGTAACATACAGAAATAAAGCTGGACTCAGCTGTTTGAAAAGGTACTGGGGAGTTCTCCCAGTGTCCGGGCCAGTACTTACCCCTAGACAAACATCAGGGAAAATCAGCTCATTATCACATTCCTGCTTGTGAGGCCTTGCTGTGTGCAAATTGGCTGCTGTGTTTTCCTAAATGACTACCCTTGTGAAATGCTTTGGGACGTCTTGAGGTTGTGATCATAGGTTTGAAAAAATGAATTGTAAGTCTAGCTTGACTTGTGTCAATGGAAATAATGTCCCTTGTCCAGGCTACTAACCCAGTGGCAATGTATAAATGCAAGTTCTTCACCCTGTGCAAAATGCAGTCTTTCTGCAATCAGTAGAAATGTAGCATTTAATTGCATAAGTGGAGTGGCCTGTTCTTCAATGAGAGGAGATCTTCCCTGACATGTCAGAGGCATCTGGAAAACTGTAGTGGAGTGGTCAGTGCTAGTCAGAAGCAGGTATTGGTGCGAACATTTAGACTGGCGAGTTTGAATCTCAAAGCCTGGTAACATTGCTTCCAGTGAGTGATGTCCAGGCCACGAGAGTGAAACTGTAGCAGTGTGTGACTAACCATAGGCAGAACCTGAGATTGAATTATTGTGTAAAGGTGCAACAAAGTACTCCTGGATTCTCTGGTGTCAGATGTACACTGTCATTTAGTAAACTGGAGTTCAAATCCCATTGTGGCAGTTTGTGAATCTGAATTGTGGAGATAAAAGTACAGTCTCAGTAAAAGTGCCCATGAAGCTGTCAGATTGTCATAAGACCCAACTGGCTCATTAATGTTCTTTAGGCAAGGGAACTTGCCATCCTTACCCAGTCAGGCCAATACGTGACTGCAGTCCCATTGGAATAGGAGTAGGCCATTCAGCCCCTCAAACCTGTTCTGCCATTCAGTGACATCTTGGCTGATCTGCAACCGAACTCAATATACCTGCCTTTGCCCCCCCCCCCCCACCTTCCCTTAATATCCTGTAAGTAACAATGTCAATCTCAGATTTCAAATTAAGAATTGATCCAGCATCAACTGCCTTTTGAGGAAGAGAGTTCCAAACTCCTCCCACCCTTTGCCTCCAATGTCAGTGTGGTTGATTTAACTGTCCTCTGAAATGGTTTTGCAAGACACCCGGTTGTGTCAAACTGCGAAGGATGGACATTAAATGCTGGCCTTGCCAGTGGTGCTGACATCCCAAGAATAAGTTTTTTAAAATGTGTTGTAAACCAGCTATTGCCTGTGTCTATGGAGGCTGCATTCCTTTCATTGTTTCATTGTCAGTAATTGGCACTCCCTACTGAGCACTGTCCCCACACGGTTTGCAGCTTTTCAACATACCTGGGAAAACTGGCAGCTGCTGTCACCTCGGGCATCTGTGCCTGCATTCAGGCTGTGATAAGGTCTGGAGTCAAGTGGCTCTGGCAGAACCTGAACTGTGTCCCTGAGTGGGTGCCACTTGATGACTCCTTCCATGGCTTTACTGATAATTGGGAGTGTGGTAATTAGCCAGGTTAAATTTATCCTGTTTTCTTTGTGGGTAGGGCATACCTGGGTAATTGCCAAATTGTAGGGCAATTGTCAATATTGTGGCTGCGCAGGAGCAGCGAGGCTAAGGAGCTGTGTCTTTCTGCACCAACACTGGGCAGTTATCAGAGGCTGTAATGTATGCTGTGTCCAGAATATCAAGTTGAATGAACCGAATTGGCTGGACGCTGGTATCCGACCCTTGGGAGGAAGCTGAATAGACGCTCATCGCTGAAGACACCTGCAAACATTTTAGCCTAGTTTCTTACTCTGCTGTGGTGAGGTACTCCTCTGGAGAAGGCAACCCTGGCAGAACAACACCTACAAGATAAGAAGGAAAATTAATATGTTTACAAGTTGCACTGAGAGAATCTGGTGCCTTGTCTGTTCTTTTGAGTCCCGTATCGCGTAACTATTTTGAAGTGCAGCCACTGTTGCGATGTAGGTCCAGACACATGACCTTGCTCAGTAATGCGACCTGTTAAAGTATTCCCAAGAGTGACCCAGCACCGCTTGAGGCTCTGGTCCCAGACAGAGAGCCATATCATTCATCCTGCTCCCTACCCAGCAATTGGCCCGATTCCCTCTGAAATCAACTGTGCCATCATTTGCTTTAGCGATACAGGAGCTTGGCAGTGACTGGGGGGATCAATCCAGTGCTGGAGCCTACTTAAGTGGTTTGCAGAAACAATTTGAGATAGGCATGTGTTTATAAAGGAATGAAACCAATAGTTTGTTATCTGAATTGTCAAATGCTACTTCAATAACATTAATCACAAGTGCAAATTAAACACGTCACGATTGTTAATGTAGATAGTGAGGAAATGGAGTGAGTACTGTGCAAAGCTGTGCCAGAGAGCATGCTTGTGTCTGCCCTTCAATGGTGCTCCACATTTCCAGTCTGCTTGAACCACTCATTCCTAGGGGCCACGTGATGTCAACTGGGAGCAGTTCATGCTGTGTATTGCCCTTCCATGGGATCGGTGGGTGATGTGGTGCAGGGTGGCACGGAGCTGGCCACTAGTGAAACTTGGGCTTTTCAATCCGAGATGAGGCATTTGAGAGATGATCTTATAGAGGTGTATCAGATGGTTAAATAAATGCAAAAGATAAATCTTGAATATTTCTTTAAATTATATTACATGAGTAAGGAAAGAGGACATTCAGCTAAGAAGAAAGACTGAAAAGGCTAGGGTTGTTTTCCTTGGAGCAGAGAAGGCCGAGAGGGGACATGAGTGAGGTATACAAAATTATGAGGGGCAGTGATAGGTTAGATAGGAAGAAACTTTTTCTCTTAGAGGAGGGGTCAATAACCAGGGGGCATAGATTTAAAGTAAAGGGCAGGAGTTTTAGAGGGGATTTGAGGAAATTTTTTTTCATCAGAGGGTTGGAACACACTGCCTGAAGAGGTAGTAGAGGCAGGAACCCTCAACACTTAAGAAGTATTTAGATGAGCACTTGAAATGCCATAGCATACAAGGCTACGGGCCAAGTGCTGGAAAATGGGACTAGAATAGCTAGGTGCTTGATGGCCGGCACGGACACAATGGGCCATAGGGCCTGTTTCTGTGCTGTATGACTCTATGACATGGGTTTAAACTCGTGAAAGGTAATTTTAGGACAGGTATCAGGAAATAAATAACGTAGTTCATATGTGGAATTGATTCCCATATATAATAGTGGGGGGTGGAATCTCTGGAATTAATAATCATTTGGATGCTGCAATGGGGACGAATATTTGCAGTGCTGTACAGAAAGAGCAGGGCAGTGGAACAAATTGGTTCACTCTTCCAAAGAGCTGGCACAGGCATGATGGGCCGAATGGCCACCTCCTGTGCTGTACGATTCTATGTTGTGGGGAATTCTTCGTCATTCTGTTTGGATGGACTATGATGGGCCGAATGACTTTCCTTGCTCCTTTTATGAAGAAAGACTCCAATCTTAATCTGACAAAGAAAATTATGAAGGTCCTGAATAGGTTATTCCTCTTTCTCTGTACTTTGTGGTCTTTTTCTTGGTGACTTTTTTTTTGCTAATTTCCTTCCCTGAAGTTGTGGGTTGCTGCTGTTGACCTGGTTTCCACAGTCAGTGACCACCCTCTCCTGGGATCTCTCTGAAGTGGTCAGAACATTGTGTGTGGGCAGGGCATGAAGGAGATGACAGCTGAATACCAGGCCTTTGCTCTCCCAACATCCAAACATCGGGGCCCATTGACTGTGTGTCATGTCATTGGCTGCCCTGCCCAGACTAGGAGCATTGAGGAGGCTAATTCCAACATTCCACATTGCTCCTGATGAGCAAACTTGGTACAGACCCGGAATCAGTCCCAGGTACTTCAGCTCTAGGAGGCTTTGTGCTAAATAGTGGATGGTGCCTTTAGCCGCTGCACCAGCTATCCGTTAATTGTCGTTTTGTTTAAAGACTGTTGGAGCAGAATCACATGTTGTGTTAGCTATAAAGACAAGTTCTTATTTAGTGCTCGTAGGTAATTCAACCAGATTTTCAATTGTTTGAAATGGTTTTGGATCGCACTCTCTGGTTTGGACAGAAGACACCAGAATTTCTTCCAAATATGTTTGGTAATGTCATCATATGGCGTTTTTATTTTAAATTAATATTGTAATAAATATGACAGCGACCACACAGTGACCCTGTCTCTGTGTGTGTGTTTACTATGCTAGCGTTTATCACTATTTAAATACAGGAGAGTAATTTGTTCCTTTATTTAATCTCAGTGTAGACTGTCCACTCCCTAATGAAACCTGGAACCACGATGTCCCTACATTAAATGGGCTGTAGTATCTGGATACAGAAAACATCACACTCTGCTTTCTTACTTTGTTACCTGTAGCCATGACTATTCCAATACTGTCGTGGCCCCCCTCCCATCTCCTATCCTCCATAAACTTAATCTCATCCCAAGTTCTACTGCCTGTTTCCTAACTCGCACCAAGTCCTATTCGCTTATCACCCCTGTGCTAGCTGACCTACACTGGCTCCATGCCCAGCATCCTTGTTTTCAAATCCCTTCATGGCCTCGCCCCTCCCTATCTCTGTAATTTCCTCCTGCCTCACAACCCTCAGAGATCTGTGTTTCTCCTGTTCTGGCCTCTTGCTGATTTTTAATCGCTCCACCAAGGGATATAGAGGATTGGATAAAGGAAAAAAAAGGAGGCTTATGGCAGATTCAGAAGGGCTGAAAACAGCGGAGGCCCTAGAGGAGTATAGAAAGTGTAGGGGGTTACTTAAAGTAATTAGGAGAGCGAAGAGGGGGTATGAAAAAACACTGGCGGGCAAGATAAGGGAAAGTCCCAAGGCGTTTTATAAGTATATTAAGGGTAGGAGGATAACCAGGGAAAGAGTAGGGCCCATTAGGGACCAAAGTGGCAATCTGTGTGTGGAGCCGGAGGACAGAGGTGAGGTTTTAAATGATTACTTTTCATCTGTGTTCACGATGGAGAAAGATGATGTAGGTGTCGAGATCAGGGAGGGGAATTGTGATATACTTGAACATATTAGCATTGAAAGGGAGGAGGTATTTGCAGGCTTAAAAGTGGATAAATCCCAGGCCCAGATGAGATGTATCCCAGGTTGTTCTGTGAGGCAAGGGAGGAAATTGCAGGGGCTCTGACACAAATTTTCAAATCCTCTCTGGCCACAGGAGAGGTAATAGAGGACTGGAGGACAGCAAATGTGTTACCATTATTCAAGAAGGGTAGTAGGGGTAAACCGGGTAATTACAGGCCAGTGAGTCTAACATCAGTGATAGGGAAGCTATTGGAAAAAAATTCTGAGCGACAGGATTAATCTCCACTCGGAGAGGCAGGGATTAATCAAGGATAGTCAGCATGGCTTTGTCGGGGGAGATCATGTCTAACAAATTTGATTGAATTTTTCAAGGAGATGACTAGGTGTGTAGATGAGGGTAAAGCAGTTGATGTAATCTACATGGATTTCAGTAAGGCTTTTGATAAGGTCCTGCATGGGAGATTGGTCAAGAAGGTAAGAGCCCTTTGGATCCAGGGCAATTTGGCAAATTGGTTCCAAAATTAGCTTAGTGGCAGGAGGCAGAGGTTGATGGTCACGGGTTGTTTTTTGCAAGGGGAAGCCTGTGACCAGTGGTGTACCGAAGGGATCGGTGCTGGGACTCTTGCTGTCTGTAGTGTACATTAATGATTTAGACATGAATATAGGAGGTATGATCAGTAAGTACGCAGATGACACGAAAATTGGTGTCATAAATAATGAGGAGGAAAGCCTTAGATTATAGGACGATATAGATGGGCTGGTAAGATGGACAGAGCAGTGGCAAATGGAATTTAATCCTGAGAAGTGTGAGGTGATGCATTTTGGGAGGACTAACAAGGCAAAAGAATACACAGTGGATGGTAGGACCCTAGGAAGTACAGAGGGTCAGAGGGACCTTGGTGTACTTGTCCATAGATCACTGAAGGCAGCAGCACAAGTAGTTGAAGTGGTTAGGAAGGCATATGGGATACTTGCCTTTATTAGCCGAGGCATAGAATATAAGAGCAGGGAGCTGTATAAAACACTAGTTAGGCCACAGTTGGAGTACTATGTACAGTTCTGGTCACTACAATATAGGAAGGATGTGATTGCACTGGAGAGGGTGCAGAGGAGATTCACCAGGATGTTTCCTGGACTGGTGCATTTCAGCAATGAAGAGAGACTGGCATATGGTGTGTTAGCTTTTATTAGTAGGGGGATCGAGTTTCGGAGCCGCGAGGTCATGCTGCGGCTGTACAAAACTCTGGTGAGACCGCACCTGGAGTATTGCGTGCAGTTCTGGTCACCGCATTATAGGAAGGATGTGGAAGCTTTGGAAAGGGTGCAGAGGAGATTTACTAGGATGTTGCCTGGTATGGAGGGAAGGTCTTACGAGGAAAGGTTGAGGGACTTGAGGTTGTTTTCGTTGGAGAGAAGGAGGAGGAGAGGTGACTTAATAGAGACATATAAGATAATCAGAGGGTTAGTGAGAGTCTTTTTCCTCGGATGGTGATGGCAAACACGAGGGGACATAGCTTTAAGTTGAGGGGTGATAGATATAGGACAGATGTTGGAGGTAGTTTCTTTACTCAGAGAGTAGTAGGGGCGTGGAACGCCCTGCCTGCAACAGTAGTAGACTCGCCAACTTTAAGGGCATTTAAGTGGTCATTGGATAGACATATGGATGAAAATGGAATAGTGTAGGTCAGATGGTTTCACAGGTCGGCGCAACATCGAGGGCCGAAGGGCCTGTACTGCGCTGTAATGTTCTAATTCTAAAAGACTGGATAGGCTAGAGTTGTTTTCCTTCGAGCGGAGAAGGCTGAGGGTGGACCTGATTGAGGTATACAAAATTGAGAGGCATAGATAGGGTAGATAGGAAGAAACTTTTTCTCTTAGCGGAGGTGTTAATAACCAGGGGGCATAGATTTAAGGTAAGGGACAGGAGGTTTTGAGGGGATTTGCGTAAAAATGTTTTCACCCAGCGGGTGGTTGGAATCTGGAACACAGTGCCTGAAGGGGTACCATTTGCCTTCCCAATTGCTTGCTACAACCGCATGTTAGCTTTCAGTGACTTATGAACAAGGACACCCAAGTCCCTTTGTACATCAGCACTTCCCAATCTCTCACCATTTAAGAAATACTCTGAATTTCTGTTTTTCCTACCAAAGTGCATAACTTTACATTTTTCCACGTTTAATTCCATCTGTTATGTTCTTGCCCACTCACTTAGCCTGTCCAAATTCCTTTGAAGCCTCTTTGCATCCTCCTCACAGCTCACATTCCCACATCAGCAAACTTGGAAATATTACATTTGGTCTCCACACCCAAGTCATTGATGCATATTGTGAACAGCTGGGCCCAAGTACTGATCCTTGCAGTACCTCACTAGTCACAGCCTTTCAACGCGAGAATGATCTGTTTATTCCTACTCTTTGTTTTCTGTCAGTTAACAATTCTCAATCCATGCCAGTATATTATCCCCAATCCCACAAGTTCTAATTTTACTTACTAACCTCTTGTGTGGGACCTTTATCGAAAGCCTTCTGAAAATCCAAATACACCACATCTGGTTCCCCCTTATCTATTCTGCTAGTTATACCCTGAAAAAATTCTAATAAATTTGTCAAACATGATTTCCCTTTCAGAAATCCATGTTGACTCTGCCCAATCCTACCATTATTTTCCAAGTGTTCAGTTAACACATCCTTTATAATAGATCCTAGCATTTTCCCTACTACTGACGTCAGGCTCACAGGTCTGCTGTTCCGTGTTTTCTGTCTCCTTCCTTCCTTAAATAGTGGGGTTACATTTGCCACCTTCCAATCTGCAGGAAACGTTCCAGAATTTGTAGAATTTTGGAAGATGGTCACCAATGTATCCACTATCTCCATACCCACCTCTTTCAACACTCTGGGATGTAGATCATCAGGTCCAGGGGCTTTATCAACCTTCGGTCCCATTAATTTTGCCAGTACTATCTTTTAACTAACACTAATTTCTTTCATTTCCTCCTCATTCTTGCTAGTCCCTTGGCTCTTTATTCCTGGGAGTTTCTTTTATATCTTCCTCCGTGAAGACAGACACGTTTGTTTAGTTTCTCTGCCATTTCCTTATTCTCCACTTATTACCTTGCCTGGGGTTCTGCTACTTTTCCAACTGGGTGATTAACATAGAATGTGACTCATCTTAAACCAGTCCACTTCAGTTGACCTCCGTACAAGTTTCAGTCAGTACCGAGAATACATTCTAAATCGCAGCTCAGAGTACAGCAGATAAGTGGAACTGGGCGATGCAGCGCTCCTGAAGAAGCCCAAGATCAGGTGTGTAAAACACTTCATGAAGAAATGGATTTCATTTTTTATACTGTCCTTTTTGGCCCAATTGGCTCTGTTATTCCTCCATGGGAGGGTAGGATGGATAATTAGTCGCTGCTTTATGAAAAAGTTGTCTGATATTTTGGGATTCTGTGTTTTAGGATATGCCACAGTGAAAACACAAATTGGTGACCTTAGTGATAGGCTATCAAGTTGGGTCTTCAGTAGGTGGGGGTCAGTGGAGTGTGCCATCGGTCAGGTTTGGGGGGGTTGAATGTGGGGAGGTGGGGGGGGGTCACACCTGGAGTACTGTGTACAGTTTTGGTCTCTTAGCTAATGAAGGATAGACTTGCTTTAGAGTGACTGCAGCAAACATTCACTAGATTGATGCCTAGGATGAGAAGCTGACCTATGCAGAGGTTAAGTAGAGTGGGCCTATATTTTCTAAATTTAAGAATGCGAGGTGATCGCCTTGAAATGACTTTGGGTCTTGACTGGGTAGGTGCTGTTTCTCCTGGCTGGAAGCCTAGAATTAGGTGGCATAGTCTCAGGATCAGGGGTCAGTCATTTCGGACTGTGATGAGGAGAAATGTCTTCACTCGAAAGGTTGTGAATCTTGGGAATTCTGACCATTTTAGGACAGATAAGAATTTTTTTTCTCCGGATTGGGCAACTTTGGAACTTTCTGCCTCAGAAGGTGGTGGAGGCGGGGTCATTGAATATTTTTAAGGCGGAGGTAGATAGATTCTTGTTAGGCAAGGTAATCAAGGGTTATCGGGGGTACATGGGAGAGTGGAATTCGAGGCAGAAACAGATCATCCATGATCTTATTGAATGGTGGAGCAGGTTCGAGGGGCCTAATGGCCTACTTCTCTTAATTCTCATGTTCGTATGTATGTACATTCAAGACTGAGACCAATAGGTATTTTGGGCACTATGGAGTGGGTTAGTACAGGAAAGTGGAGTTGAAGTAGAAGATCAGACATGATCTTATTGAATGGTGGAGCAGGCTTGATGGGCCGAATGGCCTACTTCACCTCCTGCTTGTGTTCTTATGTCACTGGTTTCATTATCTCCAGTCAGGGTGAAAGTCACTGGAGTGAGTGCCCATACTAGGCTTAGATATCAGAGGCATTCGTGCCCGTGGTAGGATTGGCATTCACTGCAGTGGTAGCCCTCGATTAAGTTAGCAGTCACTAAAATTGGTGTCTTTCGTGAGCCTCGTGGAATCGTAGCATAATGCAGCACAGGGCAAGGCCATTTGGCTTATTGCACTTATGCCAGCTCTTGGAAAGAGCTTTCCAACTCTTCCACTCTCATGCTCTTTCCCTGTAGCCCCTCAAAGTATTTAACTAATTTTTAAAATGAAAATGTCAAGTTTTTATTGAATCTCCCTCCCTTTCAGGCAGTGAATTTCACATCATAACTCACTGCGTAAATATCTTTTTCCTCATCTCCCCTCTGGTTCTTTTGTCAATTACTTAAAATCTGTATCCTCTGGTTACTGACACATCTGCCAGTTTATCCTTCGTTATTCTTATCAAAACCCTTCATGATTTTGAACTCCTCTTGTCAAACCTCCCCTTAATCTTTTCTGCTCAACGGAGAAAAACCCCAAATTCTACACTTGACTAAAGTATTTCATCACTGGTTCTAGTAAATCTCCTCTGCACCCTCTCCAAGGTCTTGACATCCTTTCTAAAGTGTTGTGCCCAGCATACTCCAGCTGAGGCCTAACCAGTTATTTGTAATGGTTTAGCATAACTTGCTTGTTTTTGTACTTTGCCTCTATTTGTAAAGCCAAATATTCTGCCTTTTAAAAGGACCTCAGAACTTGTCCTGCCATCTTCAGAGACTTTTATGTACATACCACACCCCTGGGTGTCTCTTCCTGCACCCCTTTTAAAATTGTGCCATTTTGTTTATATTGCTTCTCCTTATCTCCCTACCAAAATGAGTCCTTCACACTTCTCAAATCTAGGTTGATACTCTAGGGTATTGAAGGAGCACTGTGCTGTCAGAGGTGCCATCTTTCAGTTGAAACATTAAGCCCCTTCTGCCCTCTCGGGTGCATGTAAAAGATCCCATGGTCTAGTTCAAAGAAGAGCAGGGGAGTTATCACCGGTGTCCTGCCCAATATTTATCCTTCATCGATCAACATTTCTTTTTTTAAAAAAAAAAGTACGATTATCTGGTCATTATCACATTGCTGTTTGTGGGAGCTTGCTGTGCACAAATTTCCTGCATTCCAACAGTGACTGCAGTGCATGAAAATACTTCATTGGCTGTAAGGTGCTTTTGGATGTCCTGAGATTGTGAAAGTTGCTACATAAATGCAAGTCTTTTTCTCAGAGTTAAATTTCATCTGTGCATTTCATCAGTCTGTCTATGTCCTCCTGAAGTCTGCTACTGTCCTCGACACCGTTTACATTTCCGAGTTGGTGTCATCTGCAGACTTTGAAATTATGTCCTGTGTACCCAAGTCCCAATTATTAATATCAAAAAGAACAGTGTTCCTAATACCGACCCTGGGAGAGACCCCTGTATACTTCCCACCTCCATCTCATCCCTTCCACCCGGTCTGAAAAGCAACAGTTCACACTGCTGTCTGCTTTCAGTCATTCCTGTTTGTTAGCTGTGGCTCAGATGGGTAGTACTCTTGCCTATGAGTCACAATGTTCTGTGTTTAAGTCACACTCCAGGACTTGAGCACAAAAATCTAGGCTGACATTTAGTGCAGCACCCCCTCAGTATTGCCCAGTCAGTGATGCCATCTTTTGGATGAAATATTAAACAGAGGCCCGTCTGTCCCCTCAGGTGGCTGCAAAAGATGCCATGGTCACTATTTTCAAGAGGAGTTGGGAAGTTATCCCAGGTGTCCTGGCCAAAACATTTATCCTTCATTCAACATCACAAACAGATTACCTGGTCATTATCACATTGCTGTTTGTGGGATCTTGCCGTGCACAAATTGACTGCTGCATTTTTAGAATTAGAATTAGAACATTACAGCGCAGTACAGGCCCTTCGGCCCTCGATGTTGCGCCGATCATCTGACCTACACTATTCCATTTTCATCCATATGTCTATCCAATGACCACTTAAATGCCCTTAAAGTTGGCGAGTCTACTACTGTTGCAGGCAGGGCGTTCCACGCCCCTACTACTCTCTGCGTAAAGAAACTACCTCCAACATCTGTCCTATATCTATCACCCCTCAACTTAAAGCTATGTCCCCTCGTGTTTGCCATCACCATCCGAGGAAAAAGACTCTCACTAACCCTCTGATTATCTTATATTAAGGTGACTATTAAGTCACCTCTCCTCCTCCTTCTCTCCAACGAAAACAACCTCAAGTCCCTCAACCTTTCCTCGTAAGACCTTCCCTCCATACCAGGCAACATCCTAGTAAATCTCCTCTGCACCCTTTCCAAAGCTTCCACATCCTTCCTATAATGCGGTGACCAGAACTGCACGCAATACTCCAGGTGCGGTCTCACCAGAGTTTTGTACAGCCGCAGCATGACCTCGTGGCTCCGAAACTCGATCCCCCTACTAATAAAAGCTAACACACCATATGCCAGTCTCTCTTCATTGCTGAAATGCGCCAGTCCAGTAAACATCCTGGTGAATCTCCTCTGCACCCTCTCCAGTGCAATCACATCCTTCCTATATTGTAGTGACCAGAACTGTACATAGTACTCCAACTGTGGCCTAACTAGTGTTTTATACAGCTCCCTGCTCTTATATTCTATGCCTCGGCTAATAAAGGCAAGTATCCCATATGCCTTCCTAACCACTTCAACTACTTGTGCTGCTGCCTTCAGTGATCTATGGACAAGTACACCAAGGTCCCTCTGACCCTCTGTACTTCCTAGGGTCCTACCATCCACTGTGTATTCTTTTGCCTTGTTAGTCCTCCCAAAATGCATCACCTCACACTTCTCAGGATTAAATTCCATTTGCCACTGCTCTGTCCATCTTACCAGCCCATCTATATCGTCCTATAATCTAAGGCTTTCCTCCTCATTATTTATGACCTACATTACAACAGTGACTACACTTCAAAAAGTACTTCATTGGCTGTAAAATGTTTTGAGACATCCAGTGGGCGTGAAAAGCACTGCAGAAATGCAAGTCCTTTTGTAGTCAATTTTGTATCCATGCAGCCCCTGTCCCTTTTAATCCCATGGGTTTCAATTTTGATATTGTCTATTATCAAAGGCCTTTTGAAAGTCCATGTACATACACATGATGCCTTTCTGTCACTCCATCAAAGACCTCAGTCAAAGACTTTAACACATCTGTGATGGCTTTAATTCATTAACCCATATTTTTCCGAATGCCAACTAATTGTGTCCTGGATTAATGTGTAAAAGTCTCCCACTGCTAACCCCCCATTTTTGAACAGGGGTGTAGCATTGCAATCCTCCAGTCTTCTGACATTACTCTCATATCTAAGAAGGATTGGAAAATTTCCACTCTTTCTTCCCCCTCAGCGACCTAGGGTGCGTCCCATCTGCAGCAGGTGACTTTTCCACATTGACAGCTTTCAGTCTTTAAGTGCCTCTTTACCGTATCCAATTTCTCTACTATCTTACTTCTAATGAAATATTTGCAGATGAAAATTGCTCAATCAGTCCCTCTGCAATAGTTGTAGGGGAGATGATGGCATAGTGGTAATGACACTGGACTAGTAATCGAGAGACCCAGGCTAATGCCCTGCGGACACTAGTTCAAATCCCACCATGGCAGCAGGTGAAATTTAAATTCAGTTAAATTCAATTAAATAATAAAATCTGGAACTGAAAGCTAGTTTCAGTAATGGTGCCATTAAACTATCATCAAATTGCCATTAAAAACCCATCTGGGTCTTTTAGGGAAGGAAATTTGCTAACTTTACCTGATCTGACTCCAGACCCACAGCAATGTGGTTGATTCTTAACTACTCCCTGAAATGGCCTAGCAAGCCACTCAGTTGTCAAGGGCAGTTGGGGATGGGCAACAAATACTGGCCTTGCCAGCGACTGCCACATTCCATGAAATAAATTTTTTTTAAAAGCCATGCCCATTGCCTCCATAATCTTTTTTTTTTCTTTCATGGAATGTGGGTTTTGCGGGCCAGGCCAGCATTTATTGTCCATCCCTAATTGCCCTTGACAACTGAATTCAGAGGGCATGTAAGAGTCAACCACATTGCTGTAGATCTGGAGTCACATGTAGGCCAGACCAGGTAAGGACAACAGATTTCCTTCCCTAAAGGACATTAGTGAACCAGATGGGTTTTTACAACAATCAACATGGCCATCATTAGACTAGCTTTAAATTCCAGATTTATTAATTGAATTCAAATTCCACCTTCTGCTGTGGTGGGATTCGAACCCATGTCCCCAGAGCAATACCTGGGTCTCTGGGTTACTAGTCCAGTGACAATACCAGTACGCCACAGCCTCCCCATCATTCATGGTCCCTAATAAACCCCACCTTTACCTTGAGTACTACCATTTTACTAATGTGTTATAAAAGGGAACCCAAAAGTCCTTTTATTTTTTTTATTCATTCATGGGATGTAGGCATCACTGGCCAGCATTTATTGTCCATCCCTAATTGCCCTTGAGAAGGTGGTGGTGAGCTGCCTTCTTGAACCGCCGCAGTCCGTTTGGGGTAGGTACACCCACAGTGCTGTCAGGAAGGGAGGTCCAGGATTTTGACCCAGCAACAGTGAAGGAACGGCGATATAGTTCCAAGTCAGGATGGTGTGTGACTTGGAGGGGAACTTGCAGGTGGTGGTGTTCCCATGTATTTGCTGCCCTTGTCGCGGGTTTGGAAGGTGCTGTCGAAGGAGCCTTGGTGCATTGCTGCAGTGCATCTTGTAGATGGTGTACACTGCTGCCACTGTGCGTCGATGGTGGAGGGAGTGAATGTTAGTAGATGGGGTGCCAATCAAGCGGGGTGCTTTGTCCTGGATGGTGTAGAGCTTCTTGAGTGTTGGAGCTGCACCCATCCAGGCAAGTGGAGAGTATTCCATCACACTCCTGACTTGTTCCTTGTAGATGGTGGACAGGCTTTGGGGAGTCAGGAGGTGAGTTACTCGCCTCAGGATTCCTAGTCTCTGACCTCTTGTAGCCACGGTATTTATATGGCTGCTCCAGTTCAGTTTCTGGTCAATGGTAGCCCCTAGGATGTTGATAGTGGGGGATTTACGTTACAGCTGATCTATTCTCATACACGCTTGTCACCCTCATTTCTTTTTCTGTTGTCATACAGGCTCCCACCTGCCAAAAATGAGGCACATTGGTTTTGTCATATGAACGTTGATTTTTAACTGTTGCTGGAGCAAGAAAGTGACTTGTTAAACAGATCAGCCATGGCTGGAAAAATATTTACATACTAACAGACATGGAAAGCAAGGAAGCGCATTCCACGGCTTGCTAAGGAGGATACAATCCACAAGGGCCAGGACTGGTTAGACCAGCTGGTCACATGACTACCTGGCTGTTCCAGGGTTTTCTTTTGAACTGGCCACAGAGAGTTTGAACTCAAAGACTTTGTTTGCTCCTGGACTGAGAAGATCTCATTTTCTGCTCCCATCTCTTTGTCACAAGCCTCTGAATTCACTGAAGACCCATGAACCCCAAGAGAGAAAAGTCTCCTACAGCGAACAAGGTTTAAGAAGAATACTGGGCTCCAATGAAAAGCAAGATCTACCTACAATCAAGGACTCTATAGTGAGCTCAAAGAACTGTAATAAACTCTTCACCGATTGCCTCAAACCTTTCCACTTTATTTGTTTTTTTTTGTCACTGTTTGAATGTGTATCGCATATGCATGCTAGCATGGGCGCCTTGTCTATCCATAGGTGTTAACCGAATTAGAATTTAAGTTTAATAAATTTCAATTTTTCTTCTTTAAACCTAAGAAAACCTGTTTGTGCTAGTTTCTTTGCCTTCTAATTGGAAAGCGGTGAACAAGATTCACCAAGGAGGTGCTTGAAAGTGACACCCACATCCCATGAATGAATTTAAAAAAAACACGGTGTGTTTATAATTAAACCCTGTTACATTAAGACCAAGTGAAGGCTGAGAGACCCCTAGGCACCTTTCTCACCTGGTTGTAACACTCTTCTTTATACTTAAATTGCTAGTTTGCATTGACTAATGACAAATGAGTAGATGTGAGCCTGTATTCCTAACTTGTCTCAGCTCATAATGCCAGTCCCTTTTTTTAACCAAAATGTCGCTTAGTCCAATGTCATAGGATTTGATTCGGTCTGTCCCTGTAAATCAGTAATCCTGTTTCAGGGCGTGTATCCAATACCAGTAACTTTTAACATACGCCCCTACAATTACAGACACAGTCCATAAATGTAACAACAAGAAAGGTGCTGGACACTGGGGTTTCCTTTTATTTACTGCATCCTAACATGGGCAGAGAAGCTGGAAGCTGGTCTTGGTGTATCAGGGAAGGCAACCTATCCATATCAGAGCCTAACACCTTAAGTTTGAGAAGATACTCTTCTTTTTGGGACGCCGCTTGTAATACAGCAGGTAGACTCTTGGTGGCTGCGGGGACTGATTAGTTTCTCTTCTTGTTTGCGGACTTTTGGAACGGTAGCAAGTCTCCTTGTTGGACCTGAACGCAGGGCTCTTGTACCTCCTGAAGCACAGTTCCACCATTGCTTTAACCGGTTTTGACTGGGGTTTATGCTGGCGTTGCTTTTGGTGGCATTGCTTTTGGAACTTTGTTTTCCTCCTCCTCCTCTGCTGCTTCCTTTTACGGGGTTTGCAGGAGTTGTGGTCTCTTCGGCGTGACATTATTCAGTTGCCCTCCCTTCACTCTGCTGAGCTGTGTCCAGATGTAAGCAGTGCCTGGCAATGCAATGATACAGCACATTGTGATGGGCTCCTTGTGAGGTGCTGACCTCCAAGTGACCAGTATCATTTTGCCTTATTTGGGCATGCAGCTACCTCACTTGTTATGCAGTGTGATGGGCAGGGAGGGGCTTATGTAATTATCCTGTACTTGCCAGTAGCTCACGAAGGGCCTTCTTAACTTTGTGAACTTGAGCAAGGAGTGCTGTTCTGTCAGGGGAGGGGTGCATCATAGTTGATCAGGATTCTGTGCTCGCCCACATGTATGCACTGGGTATGATTCACAGCTAAGGGTTTCTGTTTAATTTCCCCCTCAATTCCCAGGGAATTGAGGCCAACTCACTCCGGCTGAGATCAACCAACGCAGCATCAATCCTTCGTCCACTATGTAATTGGGAAAGGGACAAGATTAACTTTGAGCTCAGTTGATGGTGTGGCAGGGGCTCAGGTTATGGCAATCCCAAGCATTTGCTGCAAAATAGTCTGTGACTAAGAGGCGGAAAGCAATTCAATCAACAGGGATACAGATGAAAGAGGCTAATACATTGTAGTTCTTCCACCCTCCTCCACTAACGGTGACATAGTAGTAATGTCGCTGAACTAGTAATCCAGAGGCCTAGGCTAATTCCCTGCGAACAAGGGTTCAAATCCTACCACAGGAGCTGGAATTTAAATTGAATTAATTTAGTTAATAACCTGCAGTTGAAAGATAGTCTTAGTTTCACGGCACCATTACTATCATCGATTGTTGTAAAAACCCATCTTTTTAATTTATTCATTCATGGGATGCGGGCGTCGCTGGCTAGGCTGTCGAGGCAAGTGGAGAGTATTCCATCACACTCTTGACTTGTGCCTTGTAGATGGTGGACAGGCTTTGAGGAGTCGAGAGGTGATTTACTCGCTGCAGGACTCCTAGCCTCTGACCTGCTCTTGTAGCCATGGTATTTATATGGCTATTCCAGTCCAGTTTCTGGTCAATGGTAGCCCCTAGGATGTTGAGAGTGGGGGATTCAGTGATGTGAATGTCATGGGGAGATGGTTAGATTCTCTCTTGTTGGAGATAGTCATTGCCTGGCACTTGTGTGGCGCGAATGTTATTTGCCACTTATCAGGCCAAGCCTGGATATTGTCCAGGACTTGCTGCATTTCCACATGGACTGCTTCAGTATCTGAGGAGTTGCGAATGGTGCTGAGCATTGTGCAATCATCAGCGAACATCCCCACTTCTGACCTTATGATTGAAGGAAGGCCATTGATGAAACAGCTGAGGTTGGGTTGTGCCTAGGGCACTACCCTGAGGAACTCCTGCAATGATGTCCTGGAGCTCAGGTGATTGACCTCCAACAACCACAACCATCATCCTTTGCGCTAGGTATGACTCCAGCCAGTGGAGAGTTTTCCCCCGATTCCCATTGACCTCAGTTTTGTTAGGGCTCCTTGATGCCATACTCTGTCAAATGCTGACTTGATGTCAAGGGCAGTCACTCTCACCTCTTGAGTTCAGCTCTTTTGTCCATGTTTGAACCAAGGCTGTGATGAGGTCATGAGCTGAGTGGCCCAGGTGGAACCCAAACTGAACGTCACTGAGTAGGTTATTGCTAAGCAAGTGCTGCTTGATGACACTGTTGAAGATACCTTCTATCATTTTACTGATGATTGAGAGTAGGCTGATGGGGCGGTAATTGGCTGGGTTGGACTTGTCCTGCTTCTTGTGTACAAGACACACCTGGGCAATTCTCCACATTGCCGGGTAGATGCCAGTGTTGTAGCTGTATTGGAACAGCTTGGCCAGGGCGCAGCAAGTTCTGGAGCACAGGTCTTCAATACTATTGCCGGAATATTATCAGGGCCCATAGCCTTTGCAGTATCCAGTGCCTTCAGTCGTTTCTTGCTATCACGGGGATTGAATCAAATTGGCTGAAGTCTGGTATCTGTGATGCTGGGGACTTCAGGAGGAGGCAGAGATGGATTATCAGTTCGGCACTTCTGGCTGAAGGTTATTGCAAATGCTTCAGCCTTATCTTTCGCACTGATGTGCTGAGCTCCCCCATCATTGAGGATGGGGCTATTTGTGGAGCCACCTCCTCCAGTTAGTTGTTCAATTGTCCACCATTCACAGCTGGATTTGCCAATACTGCAGAGCTTAGATCTGATCCGTTGGTTACGGGATTGCTTAGCTGTCTATCGCATGCTGCTTACACAGTTTGGCACTAGTCTGGTTCATTAGTCACTGTCACCTAGAACGGCATAGATTAGTCAGTATGGATTTGTTAAAGGAAGATCTTGTCTGACAACTTGATCAAATATTTTGAAGAAGGAACAAGGAAGATAGTTGAGGGTAGTGCAGTTGATGTCTACATGGATTTTAGCAAGGCTTTTGACAAGAACCAATGTGGCAGATTTAAAAAACAAAAAATAAAATCCCACGGGAGCCAGGGAAATGCAGCAAGGTGGATACAAAATTGGCTCAGTGGCAGGAAACGAAGGGTGATTGTTGACTGGTGTTTTTGCGACTGGAGGGCTGTTTCTGGTGGCGTTCTGCATGGCTCAGTACTGGGTCCCCTGCTTTTTGTGGTATATATTAATGATTTGGACATAAATGTAGGGGGCATGATCAAGAAGTTTGCAGACGACACAAAGATTGGCCATGTGGTAGATGGCGAGCAGGATAGAGGCTGCTGGACGATATTGATGGTCTGGTCAGATGGGCAGAAAAGTGGCAAATGGAATTTTACCCAGACAAGTGTGAGGTAATTCATTTGGACAGGTCAAATAAAGCAAAGGGATACAAGATTAATGGAAAAATACTGACAATTGTAGAGAAAGTGAGGGACCTTGGAGTGAATGTCCACAGATCCCTGAAGGTAGCAGGACAGTTCGATAACGTGGTTAAGAAGGCATATGGAATTCTTTATTAGCCGAGGTATAGAATATAAGAGCAGGGAGGTTATGCTGGAACTGTATAAATCATTGGTTAGGCCACAACCTGAGTACTGTGCGCAGTTCTGGTCACACCTACAGAAAGAGTGTAATTGCACTAGAGCAGGTACAGTGGAGATTTACGAGGATATTGCTGGGACTGGAAAAATGCAGCAGTGAGGAAAGATTGGGATAGGCTGGGGTTGTTCTCCTTGGAACAGAAGGCTGAGAGGAGATGTGATTGAAAGGTACAAACTTTTGAGGGGCTAGGATAGAGTGGGGGTGAAGGGCCTATTCACCTTAGCAGTGAGGTCAGTGACTAGGGAGCATATGTTTAAAGTGATTTGTCAAAAAATTAGAGGGGAGATGAAATTTTTTTTTCGCCCATAGGGCGGTGAGGGTCTGGAACTCACTGCCTGAAAGGGTAATTGAGGCAGAGACCCTCAACTCATTCAAAAGGAGTCTGGATATGCACCTCCGGTGCCGTAATCTGCAGGGCTACGGACAAAATGCTGGAAGGTGGAATTAAACTGGGTCGATCGTTTTTCAGCTGGCACAGAGACAGTGGGCCAAGTGGCCTCTTTTTGTGCCATAAACTTGCTATGATTCTTTTCTAATGTCCTTTAGGGATGGAAGCTGGCTGCCCTTACCTGGTCTGGCCTATGTGTGACTCCAGATCCGCAGCAATGTGATTGACTCTTAACTGCTCTCTGAAATGGCCTAGCAAGTCACTCAGTTGTCAAAGGAAATTAGGGATCAGCATCAAATGCTAGTCTTGCCAGCAATGCCCACATTCCTTGAAATTGTAGCATCCACTTATTTCTTAAATGATTGAGTTTTTCCATTCACTACCTTACCCTCTGAGTATGGGTGTGTATTCCCTAATAATCCACTTCCTTTCTCTGTTTTAGACCCTCACCCCCTCCTCATCCTTCCCCAAGGTTTACTTAATAATTTACCACACTTGCCTCTTTCCATCCCATTTGCTGTATTCTACACATGCAAGATCCCTGACTCCTTTCAAGGCTAAGGCAAAAGTTTCTCTAATTGTTCCTTCGTGACGAGTGATTAGTATTGTAACTCTAACATGAAAGAGGAGTTGAGGTCTGCAGCAGATCAGCCATGATCATATTGAATGGCAGGGCAGGCTTGAGGGGTCGAATGGCCTACTCCTGCTCCTATTTCTTATGTATATGTTCTAACATAGGCAGCCACCAGCCCTTGGATGTCTCTTTTCAACCCCGCACACCCGATGGAATCTAATTCAAATCATCGTGACAACTTATCAAAAATTCTCCAAGCATTTCACTCTGTGGTCTGCACGGTATTGTGGACTGGACCCTGACCATGTCCAGTTGTTGTTGAGCAATACTCGAAGCATGTGGAATGCGGAGTTATTTTGCCTATTATTAATGGAGTGAAGAGTAGAATCTCTAAATTTCCTGATGACACCAAACTCAGTGAGGATGATGCAAATCGTCTGCAACAGACTATAGACTAGCAGAATGGGCAGACATGTGGCAGATGGAATTTAATGCTTAATAGCACAGTTCTAAAGAGTGTGCAGGAGCAGAGGACCTGGGGGTGTATGTGTATCATGCTTTGAAGGTGGCAGGACATATTGAGAGAGTGGTTAGTAAAGCATGTGGGAACTTGGGCTTCATAAATAGAGGCATTGAATAAAAATGCAGGGAAGTTATGCTGAACCTTTATAAAGCTCTGGTTAGGCCCCAACTGAAATATTGCATCCAGTTCTGGTCACCACACTTTAGGAAGGATGTGAGGGTTGTTGAGAGAGTGCAGAGGAGATTAAGCAGAATGGTTGGGGAATTTTAGTTACACGGTTAGGTTGAGAAAAGCAGGGATTGTTCTTGGATCAAAGGAGATTGATGGCAGTTTTGATAGAGGTATACAAGATTCCGACAGGGTCAGATAAGTTAGATAAGGAAAAACTGTTTCCATTATCTCATGATACAAGGACTAGGGGACGCAGATTGAAACTTTTGGGCAAAAGATGCGAGGGAAATATGAGGAAGAACTTTTTTACGCAGCAGGTGGTGATGACCTGGAACTCGCTGCCCACAAGGATGGTGGAAGTAGAGACGATCAATGACTTCAAAGGAAATTAGATGGGCACTTGAAGGAAATAAACTTGCAGGGCTACGGGGATCGAGTGGGGGAGTGGGATAGACTGGATGGCTATGGGGATTGAGCGGGGGAGTGGGACTAACTGGATAGCTCAATGGAGAGCTGACATGGACTTCTTTTGTGCTGTAAATGACTCTCTCTGACTCTCTAATCAAGTATAATGTGAGGCTGTACAGTGCCCTGGTCAGGGTGCACCATGAGCATTACATTTAGGTCTGGCCAGTGAAACAAAGGGAACCATTTCATCTTTGCAAGTATGCAGGAAAGGGCCATGTGACTGATGCTAAGTTTCAGAGAAATGAATGGAACAAATTTAGAAAGGTTAGGATTCTTCAGGCTTGAAAAGATTCTGAATGAGAAGGGTCTGTACTGCAATGCCGAGGTGGAATACATGAATAATGAGTAGTACTTCAAGGCTGGAGGGCGAGTTGACAGCTTAAAGAAAGTTCATAGTTCTGGATTGATAATGGAAAGCTCTTCATGAGTGGTCAACACTGGGAATGGCTGCGGAGGGGGTGGTAGGGAAACTCATTGAAGAGGCAGTTCCATGCAATGATGGGAGAAAGGAGATATATAGAGTTTTTAAAATATATTCTTTCTTGGGATGTCAGCATCGCCGGCTAGGCCAGCGTTTGTTTTTGCCCATCCCTAATTGTCCTTGAGACGGTAGTATGAGCCACGGCCTTGAACCTCTCCAGCCTGTATGTGTCTGTTGTGGCTCAGTGTGTAGCACTCTCGCCTTTGAGTCACAAGGTTCTGGGTTCAGGTTCCACTCAAGGGCTTGAGCGCAAAAGTCGAGGCTGAGGGAGTACTGCACTGTCAGAGGTGCTATCTTTTGGATGTGTTGTTAAATCAAGGTCCTATCCACCTGCTTGGGTGGATGAAAAACATCCCATGCCGTGACTTAGAAGAGCAGGGAGTTCTCCCTGGTGTCTTGGCCAATATTTATCCTTCAATCATCACAAAAAAAACCAGACGATCTGGTTGGTATTACAATGTTCTTTGTGGGTGTTTGCTGTGTGCAAATTGGCTGCCATATTTCCTACGGTACAACACTTCAAAAGTACTTCATTGGTTATAAGGTGCCTCTGATGTCCAGTGGAAGTGAAAAGCGCTAGATAAATGTAAGTCTTTTTTTTTCTCGTGTTGTAGGTATACCCATAGTGCTGTTAGGGAGGGAGTTCCAGGATTTTGACCCAGCGAGTGAAGGAACGGCGATTTAGTTCCAAGTCAGGATGGTGTGTGGCTTGGAGGGGAACTTGAAGATGGTTTCCGTGGTCTGCTGCCCTTGTTCTTTCTAGGTGGTAGAAGTAGCAAGTTTGAAAGGTGCTGTCAAAGGAGGCTTGGTGCATTGCTGCAGTGCATCTTGTAGATTGTACATTTCCTGCATTACAGCAGTGGCTACACTTCTCTCTTCCTCTCTCCCACTCCCCCTCTTCCCTGCTTCCTATGCCACTTGTGCCGTTGGTGGATGGGGTGCCGATCAAGCAAGCTGCTTTGTCCTGGATGGTTTCAAGCTTCCTGAGTGTTGTTGAAGCTGCCCTTATCCAGGCAAGTGCAGAGTATTCCATCACACTCCTGGTTAGTGTTTTGTTGGTGGTGAACAGGCTTTCGGGAGGCAGGAGGTGAGTTATTCGCCACAGAATTCCCAGCCTCTGACCACTTGTAGCCATGCTATTTATATGGCTGGTCCAGTGAAGTTTCTGGTCAGGGGTAGCCTGCAGCATAAGTGAGCAGGTTATTGCTGTATATGTGTGGATTGATAGCACTGTCGATAACTCCTATCAACACTTTGCTGATTGAGAATAGATTGATGGGGTGGTAATTGGCAAATTGGATTTGTCCTGCTTTTTGTGGACGGAACATACCTGGCCAATTTTCCACATTGTTGGGTAGATGCCAGTGTTGAAGCTATAGTGAAACAGCTTGGCTAAGGATGCTGCTAGTTCTGGAGCACAAGTCTTCAGTACTATTACCAGAATGTTGTCAGGGCCCTTGGCCTTTGTTGTATCCAGTGCTCAGCTGTTTCCTGATATTGCCTGGAGTGAATTGAATTGGCTGAAGCCTGTCATCTGTGATGGTGGAAACCTGAAGAGGAGGAGGCTGAGATGGATCATCCACTCAGCACTTCAGGCTGAAGAGGTTGCAGATACTTCAGCCTTGCTTTTGCGCAGTCATTCTGGGCTCCCTCATCATAGAGGATGGGAATGTTTGTGAAGCCTCCTTCGGTTAGTTGTTTAATTGTCCACCACCATTCACAACTGGATGTGGCAGGACTGCAGAGCTTTGTTCCGATCTGTTGGTTGATGCTGAGCGCTGTCTATTGCATGCTGCTTCTGTTATTTAGTCCTGTGTTATAGCTTCACCATTTTTGCACCTCAAGTTTAGGTATTCCTGGTGCTGCTCCTCGCATTCTCTCCTGCACTCCTCATTAATCCAGGGTTGATCCCTTGGCTTGATGGTAATGGTAGAGTGTGGGATATGCTGGGCCATGAGGTTACAGATTGTGGTTGAATACAATTCTGCTGCTGATGGCCCACAGTGCCTCATGGATGTCCAGTTTTGAGCTGCTTTATCTGTTTCAAATTTATCATTTAGCATGGTGGTAGTGTCACGCAATAGCTTGCTATAGAAAGCTGAGTGAGATGGACTAACTGGCCTTAGTCATCTGCATTTGATCCTTGTGAACCCAATTCCTAGTTAACGTGGGCTTACAGATTACATTGGTGTAATAATCATCTGCTTACCTCCATTTGGCTGTTTTGTTTCTTCCCAGTGATGTCCCATTGAGCGAAAGGACCTTAATGGCTAATTATTCATGAGCCAGTACCACTGGTGTTCCCTGTTCCAGTGCCTCCAAATATATGTGTAGGAAGTTGGCAAATCTCAAGTCGAACCAGAGGTTGAGAGAAGCAAGCAGGTTGACAGAAGTCAAACTAATTTGCACTACTTTCGATAAGCTGTGTTACATGAGAGAAACCAGCTTCCTTAAACTGGATGAGTATCTAGTTTAGAGCAAGATTGAAGGATCTAAAGATAAGCATATTCATTTGTCAATCTAGCCTCATTCAAGTTGGACTTATGGAAATTTGTGGGAGTGTGTGCAGTGTAATGTAGGTTGTATCTTTGCACTGAGGTGTAATCTGAGACTAATTCACTGACCTTTTCTCCATCAATTATCATAGGGTTGGGGATAATTCAGAGTTCTCTTTTCTTGCAGGGGAAACTGGGCCTGTATTCTTCAGAGTTTCAAAGAATGAGAGGTGATCTCATTGAAACTTACCAAATACTTAAAGGGATAGACAGGATAGATGCAGGTAAGATAGTCCCCTGGCTGGGGAGTCTAGAACCAGGGGATACAATTTCAAAATAAGGGGGAAATCACTTGGGACAGAGATGAGGAGAAATTTCTTTACTCAGAGGGTTGTGAATCTTTGGAATTCTCTACCCCAGGGGCTGTGGAAGCTCAGTCATTGAGTATGTTTAAAGCAGATATTGACAGATTTCTAAGTACCCGTAACATAAAGGGGATATGGAATTGTGTGGGGGGGAGAAGGCATTGAAGTGAATAATCAGCCATGATCGTATTGAATGGTGGCGCAGGTTCAATGGGCTGAATGGCCTACTCCTATGTTCCTATGATTTAGTTGTAGCTACTCACTTCCTTTGTGAGATTTAAGTGTCCTTAATGGTACCTGGTTGGTTTGGAGGGGGAGGGACAGAGATTGCTCGGCTGTTTGGCCATTTCTAATTCTGTACAGTTGGGTTCTTGTGCCGATCAGAGCTGGACATGGTGATATTCCCTGTGTTTGTAACAGCGCATCGCGGAATGTGGCCATCACTTCCTTCCACTTCCATTCTGTGGCTCTTCACAGTGAGGGTTTTACACTAGTCTGTGTGATGACGCATAACCTGACCCTTACCCAGATTAGCAGTTAACAATGACAACAAAATGTTTAGCGCGTTACCCATTACAGTGAAGGCTTGTCAATATACTTCAGTGAGTAAGTTAAATATTGGCGTGCAATGTCACAGGGAAAAAATTCCATAGGATGCTGATTTGAAGAAAAACACCCAACAATATAGTAACATCTTCCAGTCTTGGGTTGTTTAACAGTAGGATGGAAGATACTGATGGTAACTTAACTTGGTAACTAAAAGTATCAGACAGCAAACTGCACAACATTGAAATATATTGGTTTTAGTGTGATAGCTCTGTAGTTTGTTCCACCCATTACATTGACTGGGAGTAGTGACATCACTGCATTCGGTTGCTGCTTTGCTCTGTTACTTGACCATACCACTTTAATTTTAGACGTTACAGTGTAGGATCAGATTCAGAGACCATATCTCCTATAGAGTGCGCTGATACTTCTTGAAACATATTTTCTGTGTTGTATGTGGTCGTGTCAGCTGTTGCTTTTTCTTCTTTCTTCTTTGGCCTCCTTATCTCGAGAGACAATGGGTAAGCGCCTGGACGTGGTCAGTGGTGATTGGGGGTGCCCAAATTCCCAATATCTGTTTCCAACTTGTGAAGCTCTGTGCTGGTAGCACTAAAGAAAAAAATTGACCACAATGTCGGAGAAAGAAAGAACTTGCATTTGTACAGTAACTTTCTTGAACTCAGGATGTCCCAACACATTTTACAGCCAATAATACGGTTCCTACATTACAACAGTGACTATACTTCAAAAGTACTTAATTGGCTGTAAAGCACTTTGAGACATCAACAGTGGTCGTGAAAGGCACTATATAAATGCAAGTATTTTTGTTGTAGTGTAAGCACTATTGATAGGGCAGCATACTGCCACTGGTAATATCGCCTCCACAGCTTCCTCCCACGGCGCTTGTAGCTATTGCACTCTCTCTGATGTGACATGGTTCAGTTGCCCTCCCTTCAGTTTGCTGAACTGTGTCTGGACACGAGCAGTGCCTGGAAATGTAATGATACAGTACATTGTGATGGGCTCCTTGTGAGGTGCTGACATCCAAGTGACTAGTATCATTCTGCCTTATTAGGGCATGAAGCTACCTCACCTATAGTTCAGTGTGATTGTGCATGGAGGGGCTCATGTAATCATCCTGCACTTTTTTTTTGAGCTTGGGCAGGGAGCGTCAGGATGTTGCTCCATCAGGGGAGCGGTTGATCAGGATTCTGCCCATGTGCTGCACACAAACTGGAGTCACCTGAAGGTTTTTGTTTAATTTGCCCCTTAACACTGTGAACTTGCCCTAATCTTTCCTCACGTCTGAGACCTTTTTAATATTCCTTGGACAGCCTCCAGACCTTGAATGTCTCGCATTCATAGAAACATAGAAAATAGGAGCAGCAGTAGGCCATTCGGCCCTTTGAGCCTGCACCGCCATTCAATACAATCATGGCTGATCGTCCAAACTCAGTACCCTGTTCCTGCTTTCTCCCTGTATACCTTGCCCCCTTTAGCCCTAAGAACTATATCTAACTCTTTCTTGAATATATTTAATGATTTGGCCTCAACTGTTTTCTGTGGTAGAGAATTCCACAGGTTCAGCACTGTCTGGGTGAAGAAATCCCTCCTCATCTCAGTCCTAAATGGCTTACCCCTTATCCTTAGATTGTGACCCCTGGTCCTAGACTCCCCTGCCATCAGAAACATCCTTCCTGCATCCAGTCTGTCAAGTCCTGTTAGAATTTTGTAGGTTTCTATGAGATCCCCTCTCGTTCTTCTAAACTCTAGCGAATACAAGCCTAATTGACCCAATCTCTCTCCATACATCAGTCCTGCCATCCCAGGAAAGAGTCTGGTGAACTGCATTCCCTCCATAGCAAGAACATCTTTCCTCAGATAAAGAGACCAAAACTGCACACACTATTCCAGGTGTGGTCTCACCAAGGCCTTGTATAATTGCAGCAAGACATCCTTGTACTCAAATCCTCTCGCTATGTAGGCCAACATACCATTTGCCTTCTTAACTGCCTGCTGCACCTGCATGCTTACTTTCAGCACAAGGACACCAAGGTCTCGCTGCGCCTCCCCCTTTCCCAATCTATCGCCATTCAGATAATCTGCCTTTCTGTTTTTGCCACCAAAGTAGATAACTTCACATTTATCCACATTGTACTGCATCTGCCATGTATTTGCCCACTCACTCAACCTGTCCAAATCACACTGGAGCGTCTGTGTCCTCCTCACAGCTCACACTCCCACCCAGCTTTGTGCCGTTTGCAAACTTGGATATATTACATTTAATTCCCTCATCTATATCATTAATATATATTGTGAATAGCTGGGATCCCTGCGGTACCCCACTAGTCACTGCCTGCCACTCGGAAAAAGACTCATTTATTCCTACTCTTTGTTTCCTGTCTGCCAACCATTTCTCTATCCATGTCAGTACATTACCCCCAATCCCATGTGTTTTAATTTTGCACGCTAATCTCTTATGTGGGACCTTATCGAAAGCCTTCTGAAAGTCCAAATGCACCACATCTACTGGTTCTCCTTTTATCTATTCTACTAGTTACATTCTCAAAAAATTCCAGTTGATTCCTCTGTGACCAAAACTAGTACTGGAGATGCAGTGTGACCAGAGCTTCACGAAACTGGACTTTCATGATTTGATCCTCTGTATATTCCATCAACCCAGTACCATTAATTAATATTTTCTTGTGCTCTCCTGTCTGTAATTCTATACATGTGAGTGAGAGGTCATCCTCTTTGATACTAGTGTAGTATTTGCAATCCTCCAGTCCTCTTGGCACCACCCCATATTCAAGGAAGATTGGAAGGTTGTGGCCAGAGCTCCCGCAATTTCCATCCTTGTTTCTCTCAGCAACTTCTTCAGTAACCTTGAATGCATCCTATCTGAACTGGGGACTTGTTACTTAAAGGCCAACCCTTCTCTGTGTATTTTCATCCTATCCAATATCACGACTGCCTCTTCCTTCACTGCTACATTGGCAGCATTCTCTTTTGCGAAGACATGAAAAATACGCAATTAGTACCTCAGCCATGCCCACTGCTTCCTCAAGAATATCTCCTTTTTGGTCCCACCCTTCCCTTTTTACTATTTATATTTATAAAGACTTTTGGGTTCCCTTTAATGTCGGCCACTGACCTATTCTGCTACTCACTCTTGTCAGGCAAATTCCCCACCTGCCACGATTGAGGCACACAGTATTTCGCCACCTGAACAAAAACTTAAAATTTGCAAGCCCTGACTGGAAGGATATTTGCATAGTACCAGACAATGTTGAAACAAAGGGGACCCAGCAGTTGCTTCCCCAAAACACAGAAGTGGTCAAGCCAGTTTTAGTCACATGACTAGCTGGCTGGAGCATTTGAATTTCCAACAAAGGATTTGAACAGAGAATGCCATGTGCTCATGGACTGAGAACATCTCTTCTGCCTGCTCATCTCTCAGGGAACTGAAACCATTGAAGACGCGTAAACTCAGAGAAAAAGTTTCCTACGTGAACAAGGTTTTAAGCAGACTACTGGGCCCCAACGAAATGCAAGACCATGTATTCAATCAAGGACCACAGCGAGCTCAAGAAACAGTAATAAGATATTGCTTCAAACTGTTCTACTTATCTTTTCCTCTGCTCTTTTCTGTCTCTATCTGCATGTTTATATTGTGTGTGCATGCTCACGTGGGCGCATCGTATATCCGTAGGCGTGAACCGTATTAGCTTTCAAGTTTAAGGTTTAATAAGTTTCTTAGAGCCTAGTTATACAGCGCAGAAACAGGCCCTTTGGCCCATCATGTCCGTGCCGGCCATCAAGCACCTAACCTAATCCCATTTTCCAGCATTGGCCCGTAGCCTTGTATGCTATGGCATTTCAAGTGCTCATGTAAATACTTCTTAAACGTTGTGAGGGTTCCTGCCTCTACCAGCCCTTCAGGCAGTGCATTCCAGATTCCAACCACAAAAATTTCATCTTTCTTCTTTAAACCAAAGAAAGCCTGTTTGTACTCATTTTTTTTTTCTTATTATTGGAAAGTTGTGAACAAGGATTCACAAAGGGGGAGCTCAAAACACGGTGTGTTTAAAATTAAACCCTGTTACAATAAGACCAGGTGAAGACAGCCAAAGACCCCTAGATACCTTTCGCATCTGGTTGTAACACTGTCCTTACCTTTTCCCTTTAAGAAGATCTATTCTGTACTTTCCATATTGAGCTTGTTTCTCTACTGTATTATACACTGTACAATTATCATAGACTTCACCTATTCTGTCTTATTTTAACCTTTGTCTTTGTGTATCTGGGGAGCTCTAGCTTTAGATGTCCTTCCTTTCTTCAATAAGAATAAAAGCTGACAAATCCCTGGGTTTTAAAAGAGGTGGCTGCATTGGTTTTGCTCTTCATTCCTTTGATTCAAAAATGATTTCCATGGATTGGAAGGTTGTAAAACGGATGGTAGCATAGTAATAATGTTACTGAACTCGCCTGGCTAATGCTCCAGTGACATGAGTTCAAATCCATGGCAACTGGGGGAGGGATTTAAATTCGATGAATGAATAAATCTGGAATAAAATGCTAGTCTCATTAATATTCATGAAACCAACGGATTTTTGTAAAAACCCATCTAATTCACTAATCCCCTTTTAGTGGAGAAAATCTTCGTCCCTTACCCAGTCTGGCCTACTATATAGTTGACTCTAAAATGGCTGAGCAAGCCACTCTGTTGTGTCAAATCGCTACAGAAGGGTCAAATAAGAATAAAACCAGATGGACCACCCCATTGACCTAGGCACTGGAAATGACAGTGGCACATCCTGCCCAGTCAACCGTGCAAAGTCCTCCTCACTAACATCTGGGGACTTGTGGCAAAATTGGGAGAGCTGTCCCACAGAATAGTCAAGTAATAGCCTGACATAGTCATACTCACCAAATCATACCTTACAGCCAATGTCCCAGACTCTTCCATCACTATTCATTGGTATGTCCTGTCTCACCAGCTGGACAGACCCACCAGAGATGGTAGTGTAGTGGTATATACTTGGGAAATATTTGCCCTGGGGCGTCCTCAATATTGACTCCGGACCATGAAGTCTCATCAGATCAAATATGGAGGAAACCTCCTGCTGATTACCACATTCCACCCTCCCTCAGCTGAAGAATCTGTACTCCTCCATCTTCACTACTTGGAAGAAGCACTGAGGGTAGCAAGGGCACAGAATGTACTCTAGCTGGCAGACTACAATGTCCATCTCCAAGAGAGGCTGGGTAGTACCAGCAGTGACCAAGCTGGCTGAGTCGTGAAGGACATATCTGCCAGACATGGGCCTACAGCAGGTGGTGAGGAACCAAGTGTTGAAAATATAGAGTCATCGCGTCATCGAATCATAGAGTCCAGAAACAGGCCCTTCAGCCCATCAGGTATGTGCCGGCCATCACGCATGTATCTATTCTAATCCCATTTTCCTGCACGTGACCCATAGCCTTGTATGCTATGACATTTCAAGTGCTCATCTAAATACTTCTTAAATGTTGAGAGGGTTTCTGCCTCTACCACCACTTCAAGCAGTGCGTTCCAGATTCCAACCATCCTCTGGGTGAAAATTTTTTTCCTCAAATCCCCTCTAAACCTCCTGTCCCTTACCTTCAATCTATGCCCCCTGGTTATTGACCCCTCCGCTGAGGGAAAACGTTTCTTCCTATCTAACCTATCAGTGCCCCTCATAATTTTGTACACCTCAATCATATCTCCCCTCAACCTTCTCTGCTCTAAGGAAAACAACCCTAGCCTTTTCATTCTCTCTTCGTAGCTGAAATGCTCCAGCCCAGGCAACGTCCTGGTGAATCTCCTCTGCACCCTCTCCAGTGCAATCACATCCTTCCTATAGTGTGGTGCCCAGAACTGTACACAGTACTCCAGCTGTGGCCTAACTGGCATTTTATACAGCTCCATCATAACCTCCCTGCTCTTATATTCTATGCCTCGGCTAATAAAGGCAAGTATCCCATATGCTTTCCTAACCACCTTATCTACTTGTGCTGCTGCCTTCAGTGATCTATGGACAAGTACACCAAGGTCCCTCTGACCCTCTGTACTTCCTAGGGTCCTGGAACGGACTGGAACAGCTTTCAAATCTTATTTGTTCAAGTATATCACAATCCCCCTCCCTGATCTCTACACCTACATCGTCCTTCTCCACAGTGAGCACGGATGAAAAGTAATCATTTAAAACCTCACCTCTGTCCTCCGGCTCCACACAGATTTCCATTTTGGTCCCTAATGGGGCCTTACTCTTTCCCTGGTTATCCTGTTGCCCTTAAATACTTATAAAACGCCTTGGGATTTTCCTTTATCTTGCCCGCCAGTGTTTTTTCATGTCTCCTCTTTGCTCTCCGAATTACTTTTTTTTAATGTACCCCGCCTACACTTTCTGTACTCCTCTAGTGCCTCCGCTGTTTTAAGTGCTCTGAATCTGCCATAGCCTCCTTTTTTTTTCTCCTTATCCAATCTTTGGTTCTGTCTTCACAAAGGAGGACACAAATATCATACCAGAAATGTTGGGGAACACAGGGTTTAGTGAGAGAGAAGAACTGAAGGAAATCAGTATTCGTAGAGAAATGGTGTTGGGGGAACTGATGGAATTAAGGCCCATAAATCCCCAGGGTCTGATGTTCTGAATCCCAGAGTACTTAAGGAAGTGGCCCTAGAAATTGTGGATGCATTGGTGTTCATCTTCCAAGATTTTATAGTCTCTGGAACAGTTCCTACAGATTGGAGAGTAGCTAATGGAACCCTATTTAAAAAGGGAGGTCGAGAGAAAGCAGGGAATTATAGATCAGTCAGCCTGACGTCGGTAGTGGGGAAAATTCTAGAGTCTCTTATCAAAGATTTTATAGCAGAGCACTTGGAGAACAGTGGTAGAATCGGGCAGAGTCACCGTGGATTTACGAAAGGGAAATCATGCTTGACAAATCTACTAGAATTCAAGGATGTAACTAGTAGAGTTGATAAGGGGGAGCCAGTGGATCTGGTTTGTTTGGACTTTCGGAAGGCTTTCGACAAAGTCCCACATAAGAGATTAGCGTGAAAAATTAAAGCGCATGGGATTGGGGGTAGTGTATTGCGATGGGTAGAAAATTGGCAGACAGGAAACCACGAGTAGGGATAAATGTGTCTTTTTCCGAATGGCAGGCAGTGGCTAGTGGGGTACCGCAGGTATCAGTGCTAGGACCCCAGCTATTCACAATATATATTAATGATTAAGATGAGGGAGCTAAATGTAATATCTCCAAATTTGCAGATGACACAAAACTGGGTGGGAGGGTGAGTTGTGAGGAGGATGCAGAGAGGCTTCAGGGTGATTTGGACAAGTTGAGTGAGTGGGCTAATGCATGGCAGATGCAGTATAATGTGGATAAATGTGAAGTTATCCACTTTGGTAGCAAAAACAGGAAGGCAGATTATTATCTGGCTATAAACTGGATTTAAATAGCATATAGCACTTTTCATGATCACCAGAGTACCTTATTAAGTACCTTTGAAGCGTAGTTGCTGTTTGAATGTAGGAAACTCGGCTGCCAATTTGTGGACAGCAAAGTTCCGCAAACACTACTGTGACCTTTTTTGTGGCATTGGTTGAGGGATATATACAAAATCACAGAATTGTGATAGCACAGAAGGAGGCCATTCAGCCCATCGTGTTTGCACCGGCTTTACGAAAGAGCAGTTCATCTAGTGCCATTTCCCCTGCCTTCTCCCTGTAACCCTACACATATTTTTCCTTTTCAGATAACTCTCCAGTTCCCTTTTGAATGACTTAATTGAACCAGCCTCCACCACACTCTTGGAGAGTGCATTCCAGACCTTAACCACTTGCTGTGTATTGGCCAGGAAATTGTTGATGACTCTCCTAATTCATGGAATGTAGCTATTACTTCCTTACACTTACACTCTGTTTCACTCAGTAACACTGACTGAGGGTTTTGCACTCATCTGTGTGACGCATAACTTGACAAATTGGTAAGCACGTTACCCATTACAGTGAAGGATTGCCAATGAACTTCAGTAAGTAAATTCAATATTGGCTGTGCAATATTGTCATAGGCAAAAATTGATTTGAAGAGAAACACCCAGTCGTGGGTTGTTTGACAGTAGGATGGAAGATACTGATGGTAACTTAACTTGGTGAATAAAAATATCAGACAGAAAGCAAACTGCACAACATTGAAGTATATTGGTTTTAGTGTGATAGTTCTGTAGCTTGTTCCATCCAACACACTGACTGGGAGTGGTGACATCACTGCATTCGGTTGCGCTGCTTTGCTCTGTTACTTGACCATACCACTTTAATTTTAGACGTTGCAGTGTAGGATCGGATTCGGAGACCATATCTCCTATAGAGTGCGCTGATACTTCTTGAAACACATTTTCTGTGTTGTATGTGGTCGTGTCAGCTGTTGCTGCCGCTGCCACTGGTAATATCGCCTCCACAGCTTCCTCCCACGGCGCTTGTAGCTATTGCACTCTCTCTGATGTGACATGGTTCAGTTGCCCTCGTTTCAGTTTGCTGAACTGTGTCTGGACACAAGCAGTGCCTGGAAATGTAATGATACAGCACATTGTGATGGGCTCCTTGTGAGGTGCTGACATCCAAGTGACTAGTGCCTTATTAGGGCATGCAGCTACCTCACCTGTAGTTCAGTGTGATGGGCAGGGAGGGGCTCATGTAATCATCCTGTACTTACCCAGTAGCTTGGGCAGGGAGTGTCGGCATGTTGTCGTATCAGGGGAGGGGCCATTGTTGAGCAGGATTCCGTCTGCACTGCCGACTATTTCATTGGGGGAGGGGCGAGGTTTACTTTCAGCTGCAGTAAGAGGTATCTGCAGTGATGGTATATGCGTTGGTTATGATATTTACAAAATTTCCCTAGGTTGTGGAACAGTCCCAGTAGATTAGAAGTTAGCAAATGTAACACTGCTATTCAAAAAGGAGGGAGCAAGAAAGTGGAGAATTACAGGCCAGTTAGCCTGACATCAGTTATCGGGAAAATGTTGGAATCTATAGATAAGGAGGTCTTAATGCACTTCGATAATCATTGTACGATCAGACAGACAACATGGTTTTACGAAAGGGAAATCTTGTTTGACACATTTGTTAGCTTTTTGAGGATCTAACTAGTAGGGTACGTAATAGGGAACCAGTAGATTTGGTATACTTGGATTTGCAAAAGGCATTCGATCAGGTGCCATACAAAAAGCTAATATTCAAGATAAGGGCTCATGGAGTTGGAGGTAATATATTAATATTGGTTAATGGACTGAAAGTAGAGAGTAGGGTTAAATGGGGCATTTTCAAGTTGGCAGATTGTAAATAGTGGAGTGCCACAAGGATCAGTGCTGGGCCCCCAGCTATATGGAATCTAAATTAATGACTTAGACGAAGCGACAGAGAGTAATGTATCTAAGTTTGCTTTCGAGACAAAGCTAAGTTGGAATATAAGCTGTGAGGAGGATACAAAGAAGCTGCAAAGAACTATAGACAGGCTAAGTGACAAGGTGACAGATGGAGTAAAATGTGAGACGGTGTAAAGTTATTTTCTTTGGTAGCAAGAATAAAAAATCAGAATATTTTTTAAAAAGCATGAAACTTGTAAATGTTGATGAAAGCAAAATACTGCAGATGTTGGAAATCTGAAATAAAAACAGTGCCGGAAATCCTCAGCAGGTCTGGCAGCACCTGTGGAAAGAGAAGGAGTTAACGTTTCAGGTCGATGACGTTTCGTCAGTGTTTTGCGGTTAGGAAGACAAATAGCATGTTGGCCTTTATTGCAAGGGGATTGGAGTATAGGAATAAAGAAGTCTTGCCACCGCTGTAAGGACTTTGGTGAGACCACAGCTGGAGTACCATGTGCAGTTTTGGCCTCTATATTTAAGAGAGGATATACATGCATTGGAGGTGGTACGGCGAAGATTCACTCGATTTGTTCATGGGATGAAAGGATTATTCAATGATGAGAGGCTGAGTAAATTGGGTCTATGCTGTCTGAAGTTTAGAGGAATGAGAGCTGATCTCATTGAAGCATACAAGATTCTGAAGGGGCTTGACAGGGTAGACAGAGTTTTATACCCCTGGCTGGGGAATTTAGAACAGGGGGTCACAGTCTTGAGGTAAAGAGTGGGTTATTTAGGACCGAGATGAGAAACTTCTTCATTCAAAGGGTTGTGAATCTTTGGAACTCTACCCTGGAGAGTTTTGTCTGCTCCATTGTTGAATATAATTAAGAATAAAATAGACAGGAAGATGGTTGTGGTTGTTGGAGGTCAATCATCTGAGCTCCAGGATATCACTTTAGAAGTTCCTCAGGGTAGTGTCCTAGGCCCAACCATCTTCAGCTGCTTCATCAACAACCTTTCTTCAATAATAAGGTCAGAAGTGGGGATGTTCGCTGATGATTGCACAATGTTCAGCACCATTCACGACTCCTCAGATACTGAAGCAGTCCATGTAGAAATGCAGCAAGACCTGGACAATATCCAGGCTTGGGCTGATGAGTGGCAAGTAACATTTGTGCCATGCAAGTGCCAGGCAATGACCATCTCCAATAAGAGAGATTATAACCATTCAATGGCATTACCATCGCTGAATCCCCCGCTATCAACATCCTAGGGGCTACCATTGACCTAAACTGAGCTGGAGTAGCCATATAAATACCATGGCTACAAGAGCAGGTCAGAGGCCAGGAACCCTGCAGCGAGTAACTCACCTCCTGACTCCCCATCTACTGTCCACCATCTACAAGGCACAAGTCAGGAGTGTGATGGAATGCTGTCCACTTGCCTGGATGGGTGCAGCTCCAACAACACTCAAGAAGCTCAACACCATCCAGGACAAAGCAGCCCGCTTGATTGGCACCCCATCTACCACCACAGGCACACAGTGGCAGCAGTGTGTACCACCTACAAGATGCACGGTAGCAACGCACCAAAGCTCCTTAGACAGCACTTTCTAAACCCATGACCTCTATCAACTAGAAGGACAAGGGCAGCAAATGCATGGGAACGCCACCACCTGCAAGTTCCCCTCCAAGTCACCCACCATTCTGACTTAGAATTATATTGCCGTTCATTCACTCTCGCTGGGTCAAAATCCTGGAACTCCCTTCCTAGCAGCACTGTGGGGGTACCTACATCCCATAGACTGCAGCGGTTCAAGAAGGCAGCTCACTACCACCTTCTCGAGCAATTAGGGATGGGCAATAAATGCTGGCCTAGCCAGCGATGCCCACATCCCATGAATGAATTTTAAAAAAAACAGGCGAATTTTGGTGTCTCAGAATCCATGGATATGGGAAGCGGATGAGAAAGTGGAGTTGAGGCAGAAAATCACCCATGATCATATTGAAGGGCGGATGAGGAGCCGTTTGGTTTACTCCTCCTGTTTCTTATGTTCAACCACGTTGCTGTGGGTCTGGAGGCCAGACTGGGTCAGGACAGCAAATTTCCTCTTCTGAAGGACATTAGTGAACCATTTGGATTTTTATGACAACCCAGTAGTTTGTGATCATTATACTGAGCCTAGCTTTTTATTGCAGATTTATTAATTAATTGGATTTAAATTCCCCCAGCTGCCATGGTGGGATTTGAACTCTTGTCTCCAGTGCATTAGATTGGGCCTCTGGACTACTCTTCCAGTAACATTACCAGTATGCTACTGTTCCCCCCGCTGCCCAGTGTCCATTTGTCCCATTCAGTTTTAAACCTGTGCCTCACTATGTCGCCACACTTTTTTTTATTCTTGGCCTACATCCTAGGGTTCTAGGCATCTGGTCCTGGGAATTTGTTAACTTTTCGTTCCTTGGGTTTCTCCAATAAATTTATCTCTGCTGATAGTAATTACCTTTAGGTTCCTCACTCTTAATAGCCCTTTGTTTACCCTCTATTTCTGGTATGTAATTTGTCTTTTCCACTCATGGTTTAGTTAGCAGTAATTTACTTTATACTAAGGTAGTCATTTCTCTGTTAGCTTGTAAAATATGTTTGGACTTTTTGAACATTCAAATGGCCAGCGGTGTGATTCTCAGATTGATGTCTGGGTGGGATTCTCCAAGGGGTATCTGGGAGGGATGGTTTGTTGGTCTGCGAGTCATAGTCGGCTCAACCGATGTCCACTTGTTGTAGAGCAGTACTCAATAAAGCACATTGCCTATTAGTACAGTTGTGTGGCTGTACAGTGCCCTGGTCAGGCTGCACCATGAGCACCACACTACATGAGACTGTCGAAACAAAGGGAAACCTGCCAGCCTTGCAAGTAGTGTAGAGAAGGAGCTTGAAAAAGTAAATGTGAGGGGACCTTACTATGACATAAGATGTTAAATGGAATCAAAATTAAGCCATATTTCTAGTGATGTCACAGCTCTAAGGCCATAACGACAAACAGGTCAAAGTTCAGGACTGTTAATGGAAAGACCTTCCTGAAGACTTTTTGTTTTATTCATTCCTGGGATGTCTGCGCCACTAGCTAGGCCAGCATTTGTTACCCATCCCTAATTGCCTTTGAGAAGTTGGTGGTGAGCTGCCTTTCTGAATTGCTGCAGTCCGCATGGTGTAGGTATATCCACAGTGCTGTTAGGAAGGGAGTTCCAGGATTTTGACTCGGGGACGGTGAAGGAATGGCGGTATATTTCCAAGGCAGGATAGTGTGAGACTTGGAGGGGAACTTGCAGGTTGTGCTTTTTGCCTTAACCACTTCCTGTAGTAGCAAGTTCCACATTCTAACCACTGAGTAAAGAAATTTCTCCTTATTTCCCGATTTAGATTTATTAGTAACGGCACTTGTATTTATGGCCTGAATTTTGGATTCTCTTACAAATAAAAACAATCTCTCCATATCTACCCTGTTCAGCCCATTCATGATTTTAAAGACCCTATCAGGTCTCCAAGTCTCTTTTTTTTCTAAAGGCAAAAGCCCCAACCTGTTCAATCTTTCCCAGTAGCAGTAATCTCTCAGTTCTGGTAACATCCTTAAAATCATTTTGCCCTTTCTCCATTGCTTCTATGTCATTTTTATTGTATGGAGACTAGAACTGTGCACGGTATTCTAACTGTAGCCTGACTAGGGTCCTATACAAGTTTAACATAACTTCACTATGAAATCATTATTTAGGAATTCTAAATCACTAGATATAAATCCCAGTGTTTTGTTAACATTAATTGCTTTACTGACATGAAATGCTGCTTTTTTTGATCCCTTTGCTCTTGCACCCATTCAGTTTTTTATTTTTAAGGTGTAGGTGATGTTTCTGTTTTTCCTATCTAAGTGCATTGTCTTGCATTTAATTGTTAAACTTGGCAGTTAAGTGGCAAATTAACATTTCTAAGTTTTCATACATCTTCCCTTTTGTTCTCCTTCCCCTCCCCCTTTTCACTTGCTCGACACCTATTGCATTTCTAACCTTTGTCAATTCTGATGAAAGGTCACAGACCTGAAATGTTAACTCTGTTTCTCTCTCCCCAGATGCTGCCAGACCTGCTGAGTATTTCCAGCATTTTGTTTTTATTTCTAATGTTTTGTTGTATTTTGCTGCATTGTGCCCGTGTCCAGATGCAGCAAGACCTGGACAATATCCAGGCTAGGGCTGATAAATGGCAAGTAACATTCGTGCCACACAAATGCCAGGCAATGACAATCTCAACAAGAGAGAATCTAACCATCTCCCCTTGACATTCAATGGCACTACCATTGCTGAATCCCCCACCATCAACATCCTGGGAGTTACCATTGACCAGAAACTGAACTGGACCAGCCATATAAATACTATGGCTACAAGAGCAGGTCAGAGGCTGGGAATCCTGTGACGAGTGACTCACCTCCTGACTTCCCAAAGCCTGTCCACCATCTACAAGGCACAAGTCAGGAGTTTGATGGAATACTCTCCAATAGCCTGGCGGGGTACAGCTCTAACAATACTCGAGAAGCCTGATACCATCCAGGACTAAGCAGCCCACTTAATTGGCAACCCATCCACAAACATTCACTCTCTCCACCATCGACGCACAGTGGCATGAGTGTGTACCATCTACAAGATGCACAGCAGCAACACACCAAGGCTCCTCAGACAGCACTTTCCAAACCCGCAGCCTCTACCACCTAGAAGGGATGACAGCAGATGCATGGGAACACCACCTGCAGGTTCCCCTCCAAGCCACACATCATCCTGATGTGGAATTATATTGCCGTTCCTTCACTGTCATTGGGTCAAAATCCTGGAATTCCCTTAACAGCACTGTGGGTGTGCCTACACCTCAAGAAGGCAGCTCACCACCACCTTCAGGGCAATTAGGATGGGCAATAAATGCTGACCTTGCCACTGACATCCACATCCCATGAATGAATAAAAAAAGTTATTTCTCTGTGTCAGTTATACCCTTCGTCTGCAAATTACTTATTTCCAAGTCCAAAGCATTAATGTAATTTGTGGATGTTGTCCTTGAATTGCTCCATGTAGAACATTGCTTTCTGTTACATAGTGTTATGTAGTCTTTACAGCACAGATCTGGCCAATTCAGCCCAGTGGGTAAAGAAGTTTCTCCTGAAGTCCCTATTGGCTATCTTATAGTCCCTGGTTCTGGTTACGTCCATAAGTCAAAATATCTTCTCTACATCTGAACAAACCCTTTCATAATCTCCCCAGAGAGCAGTGGAGGCTGGGTCATTGAATATTTCAAGACTAAGTTAGATAGATTTTTGATCTACAAGGGAGTCTAAGGTTATGGGGGTGGGGGGATGGGGTGGTGTCAACAAAATGGAGTTAAGGCCACAATCTGATCGGGCCATGTTCTTATAGAATGGCAGAGCAGGCTCAAGGGGCCGAATGGTCTACTTCTATTTCTTAGAGATCTTTAAGATCTTAAAGACCATATCAGGTCACTCCCCCACCGCCCCACCCCCCCACCCCTCAGTCGCCTTTTCTAGAGAAAAGAGTCCCAGACTATTGATTTTTTTCTGGTGGGTATAACCTCAGTCCTATATTGTAACCTGTGTAGCATAAAATTACCAGATATCAATCGATTAAGCAAATGGGCAAAACCGTGGCAAATTGATTTCAGTGTAGGCAAATCAGAGATTAAGGAGGATAAAACGGGGTACTTTTGAAATGGTGAAAAGCTAGAAACAGTGGAGGTGCAGAGTCTTGATGGTCAGGGTATACAGATCATTAAAATATCATGAACAGGTACAGAAAAACAATCACGAAGGCTAACGAAATCTGCTTCAGCTGTACAAAGCCCTTGTTAGACCACACCTGGAGGACAGTGAGTACTGCTGGGCATCCCAGGACTTCATCCAATCTCTGGTCATTCATGTTCTCCTTGTTCCTTCATTTCCTTTGTCCTTCCTGATGCTTTTATTGTTGGCTTTCTGTAATTTCTAGCAGTCTCTCCCCTCATGTTAGTTTTAATGTGTTATTTACTGCCCAGGTCATCTTTTCCTCTTGGATCTTGGTCCCAAGCACAGTTCAGGTGCAGCCCTTCCCAACAGTGGAGCTAATGTCCCATGAAATAAAATCCCTCTTTCCCACACCTTCAGTTACATGTTGACTTTCCTAATTAATATGTTTGTCCCTGTGCCAGTTTGCACATGGCTCTGGTAATAATTGCGAGGTCCTGCTTTTCAATTTAGCTCCTAACTCCAAATACTCCCTTAGTAGAATCTCTCCACTAATCTTTCCGATGTTGTTAGTTCTGAAATGGAACATCACAACTGGATCCTCTTTTTTCATTTCTAGCAATTTTGAGATGTCCTTTAGCCTAGCACTGGGTAGGCAATATACCCTTCAAATCTTTAATCCTGACTCAATCCAACTAATTATAGAATTCCCTTTCCACTCTGCACCTCCTCCTCTTGGACAACCTCCTGCCCTATAGTGCCTTGTTAAGTATTCTGGCTGTCCTTCCTACTCTCTTTCTCCTTATCCTCACAGATATCTGCTGGACCTCCTTCACTACCTTTCCTTATGTGAGTCAGAGACATGCAATTAGCTCATTGTAAGGCAATCTTCTTTTGACTTGTACAGGAGCGAAACCAGCTTTGTTAAAGTGAAAATGTGTCCCGTTTAGAGCAGATTGAAGGATCTGAGGATAAGCATATTCATTATTATTGATGATTAATCAATACAGATTATTGTGAATTCAGTGAAGTTGGACTTCTGGAAATTTGTGGGAGTGTGTGCAACGTGATGTAGGTTGTTTCTTTCACCATCAATTATCTTGTTGGGTTGGGGATAGTTCAGTGTTCTCTTACATGATTCAGTTGTAGCTATTCACTTCCTTTGTGAGATTTAATTGTCCTTAATGGTACCTGATTGGTTTGGAGGGGGAGGGACAGAGATTGCTCGGCTGTTTGGCCATTTCTAATTCTGTACAGTTGGGTTCTTGTGCTGATCAGAGCTGGACATGGTGATATTCCCTGTGTTTGTAACAGCGCATCACGGAATGTGGCCGACACTTCCTTCCACTTCCATTCTGTGGCTCTTCACAGTGAGGGTTTTACACTAGTCTGTGTGATGACGCATAACCTGACCCTTACCCAGATTAGCAGTTAACAATGACAACAAAATGTTTAGCGCGTTACCCATTACAGTGAAGGCTTGTCAATATACTTCAGTGAGTAAGTTAAATATTGGCGTGCAATGTCACAGGGAAAAAATTCCATAGGATGCTGATTTGAAGAGGAACACCCAACAATATAGCAACATCTTCCAGTCTTGGGTTGTGTCTGGAGAGAGTAGTTAGAACTGTTTAACAGATTGTAAAATACTGATGGTCACTTTAACGTGGCAACTAAGAGTATCAGACAGAAAGTATATTGGTTTTCGTGTGATATTTCTGTAGCTTGTTACATCCAACACACTGACAGGGAGTGGTGACAGCACAGCATTTGGTTGCCTTGCCTTGCTCTGTCACTTGATCGTACCATTTGAATTTTAGACATCCCAGTGTAGGATCGGACTTGCAGGCTGATTCTCCTATAGAGCGCACCGGTTCCTCCCGAAACACGTTTGCCGTGTTGTGTGTAGTGGTGTCAGCAGTTGCTGCTGCCTCCGCTGCTTTTGCTGCTGCCTCCGCTGCTTCTTTCTCCTGCGTTTCCTGCAGCAGCGTCCTCTTTGATGTGGCATGGCTCAGTTGCACTTCCTTCACTTTGGTGAAATGCGTCGAGGTAATTGCAGTGCCCAGTGACGCAAATAACAGCACATTGTGATGGGATGTTTGTGAGGTGCTGACACCCCGGTGACCAACATCATGCTGCATATTATAATGTACAGCTTCCTCACCTGTAGTGTTATGTGAGGGGCTAACTTTTCTTGGCTCATAGACTGTATTTCCTATGATCTGAGCTCTATAAACTCCAAAGTTAAAATGCTCACTGTCCTGCCTGCCTATCTTAAGTAGAGAAGATGAGTCAAATCATTGCCAATTTTTACTAAAGTACATGTTGTTTCCTTTATTATTTTAGATTGAAGCACCTCCCTTGCAATTAATAATCAACTCACCCATGCCCCTCTCTCTGCAGCTGCAAATCTAAGTTGTCTCCATAAAATAATCATGAATCTTTTTTACTATTCAGATTTTAATTACTGTATTGGACTGGAAATCAAGCCAAGACCTTAGCACTTGTGTTGGATACAGTCTTACATATGGGGATGTGCTGTTATAGCTGGTGCCAGTTTCTTAAGTCGGCTTTGTTAAACTGCATTTTCTCTCTGCCTGCTTCCTGGTTCCATGATTGCAGTGCATTCCAATGTACCAAAGGTGAAACCTCCAACTGAAAGCTAGCAAAGAAATACCTTGAGGTTTTGCTTTGGCCAAATACCTTTTGACCGAATGAGGTATCTGGTCGCTGAACGAGCATTCAGCAAACAGATGTACTTTGGCATTTATTGCTAAAGGGATAGAGTATAAAAGCAGGGAAGTGTTGCTGCAACTGTACAAGGCATTAGTGTGACTGCACCTGGAGTATTGCGTACAGTTTTGGTCCCCTTACTTGAGGAGGGATGTAGTTGCATTGGAGGCAGTTCAGAGGAGATTCACTAGATTGATTCCAGATTTATTATTTAGAGATACAGCACTGAAACAGGCCCTTCGGCCCACCGAATCTGTGCCAACCATCAACCACCCATTTATACTAATCCTACATTAATCCCATATTCCTACCACATCCCCACCTTCCCTCAATTCCCCTACCACCTACCTACACTAGGGGCAATTTTATAATGGCCAATTTACCTATCAACCTGCAAGTCTTTGGCTGTGGGAGGAAACTGGAGCACTCGGCGAAAACCCACGCAGTCACAGGGAGAACTTGCAAACTCCGCACAGGCAGTACCCAGAATTGAACCCGGGTCGCTGGAGCTGTGAGGCTGCGGTGCTAACCACTGCGCCACTGTGCTGCCCAGATATGAGGGGTTTGTCTGATGGAGAGATTGAGTAGTTTAGGCCTTTACTCTCTAGAGTTTAGAAGAATGAGAGGAGATCTAATTGAGGTATATGAGATGATTTAAGGGGATTGCCAAAGTAGACGTAGAGAGGATGTTTCCTCTGGTGGGGCAATCTAGAACAAGAGGTCATAGTTTTAGGATAAGGGGTAGCAGATTTAAAACAGAGCTGAGGAGAAATTACTTCTCTCAAAGGGTTGTGAGTCTGTTGAATTCACTACCCCAGAGTGCAGTGGATGCCGGGACATTGAGTAAATTTAAGGAAGAGATGGACAGATTTTTAATTAGTAAAGGGTTGAAGGGTTATGGAGAATGGGCAGGAAAGTGGAGTTGAGGCCGAGATGCAATCAGCCATAATTGTATTGAATGGCGGAGCAGACTCGAGGGGCTGAATTGCCTACTCCTGCTCCTAGTTCTTATGTTCTTACGTTCTTCACTTCTTTCCCAGATCTGTTGCAACAGACAACTACTATGCTATATGTATTACTTGTTTACCATGTGTGACCTAGCTGTTGACCCTAATGATGGATATCTAATGGTTTTGGGCACCAGATTATCAAGCTCACAACAATTTAGTTTAATACCATTTATTAACAGCATCAAAAAGATAGAGTATCATCATCCAGATCCAAAGGAAGTTACAGTGACTTAAGAGCTCCCTTCTACCAATGTCTGTTCCAACATGCTTATATCCATTTATATTTTGCTTCCTACAATTTTTATACAAAATGACTTGGATGAGGAAGTGGAAGGCTGGATTAGCAAGTTTGCCGATGACACAAAGGTTGCTGGAGTTGTGGATAGTGTGGAAGGCAGTTGTAGGTTGCAACGGGACATTGACAGGATGCAGAGCTGGGCTGAGAAGTGGCAGATGGAGTTCAACCTGGAAAAGTGTGAAGTGATTCATTTTGGAAGGTCGAATTTGAATGCAGAATACAGGCTTAAAGACAGGATTCTTGGTAGTGTGGAGGAACAGAGGGATCTTGGGGTCCATGTCCATAGATCGCTCAAAGTTGCCACCCGAGCTGATAGGATTGTTAAGAAGGCGTATGGTGTGTTGGCTTTCATTAACAGGGGGATTGAGTTTAAGAGCCGCGAGGTTATGCTGCAGCTCTATAAGGCCCTGGTTCGACCACACTTGGAATATTGTGTTCAGTTCTGGTCGCCTCATTATAGGAAGGATGTGGAAGCTTTAGAGAGGGTGCAGAGGAGATTTACCAGGATGCTGCCTGGACTGGAGGGCATGTCTTACGAAGAAAGATTGAGGGAGCTAGGGCTTTTCTCATTGGAGCGAAGAAGGATGAAAGGTGACTTGATAGAGGGGTACAAGATGATGAGAGGCATAGATAGAGTGGATAGCCAGAGACATTTTCCCAGGGTGTAAAGGGCTATCACCAGGGGGCATAATTTTAAGGTGATTGGAGGAAGGTTTCGGGGAGATGTCAGAGGTAGGTTCTTTACACAGAGAGTGGTGGGTGCGTGGAATGCGCTGCCAGCTGTGGTAGTGTAGAAGCAGATACATTAGGGACATTTAAGCGACTCTTGGATAGGTGCATGGATGATAGTAGAATGAAGGGTAGGTAGTTAGTTTGATCTTAGAGTAGGTTAAAGGTTTGGCACAACATCGTGGGCTGAAGGGCCTGTACTGTACTGTGCTGTACTGTTCTATGTACAGCCCCTCAAGCCTGCTTTGCTATTCAATAAGATCATGGCTGATCTGATCTTGGCCTCAACTCCACTTTCCTACCTGTTCCCCATAACTCCGCTATAGTTCAACAATCTCTCTATCTCAGCCAACATATTCAATGGCCCAGCCTCCACAGCTGTCTGGAATAGAGATCTTGAAAGATTAACCTGAGTGAACAAATTTCCCCTCTTCTCCGTCTTAAATGGGCAATCCCTTATTCTCAAACTATGTCCCCAGTTTGAGATTCTCCCATGAGGGGAAACATCATCTCTGCACCTGTCAAGCCCCCTCAGAATCTCTTGTGTTTCAATAAGATCACCCCTCATTCTTCGAATCCCCAACAAGTATTGGCCCAACCAGCTCAACCTTTCCTCATGAGGCAACCCCTTCACGTGAACCTTCTCTGAACTGCCTCCAATGCAAGTACATCCCTCCTCAAATAAGGAGACCAAACCTGTACACATTACTCTAGGTGTGCCCTCACTAACGCCCTGTACAGTTTTAGCCAGACTTCCCTACTTGCTACTCCATCCCACTTGCAAAAAAAGGCTAACATTCCATTTATCTTCCTAATTACTTGCTGTACCTGTGTGCTAACTTTTTGTGATTCATGTACAAAGGGCACCCAGATCGTTCTATACCACAGGATTCTGTAGGCGCACTCAATTTAAATAATATTTTGCTTTTCTGTTCTTTCTACCAAAGTGGACAACCTCACATTGTCCCACATTATACTCCATCTGCCAGATTTTTGCTCAGTCAGTTAACTTATCCATATCCCTTGGCAGACTGTTTGTTTGTGTCATCCTCGACAACTTGCTTTCCCACCTATCTTTGTATAGTAGGCAAATTTGGCTACAATACACATGCTGTAAAGAGGGATGATATCTTAGAAGGTTCCTCTAATGAGGCCATATGGGTAGAATTTAAAAATATAAAGGGGGCAGTCACTTTGCTGGGAGTGCACTACAGGCTTCCAAACAGTCAGGGAGAGATAGAGGAGCAGATATGTAGGCAAATCTCAGAGGTGCAAAAATAATAGGGTAATAATATCAGGGGATTTCAACTTCCCCCATATTAGAGGCAATAGTCTTAGAGCAAAAGGCTTAAAGGGGGCGGAATTCTTAAAGTGCATTCAGGAGAGCTTTTTGAACCAGCACGTAGAGAGTCCTACAAGAGGAGGAGGGGTACTGGACCTAATCCTAGGAAGCCGGACTAGTGGTAGAAGTGTCAGTGGGGGAGTATTTTGGGGCTAGTAACCATAATCCTAAGATTTAAGATAGTTATGGAAAAGGACATAGAGGGACCAGAAATAGAAACAAGAAATTCTGGAAATACCCAGCAGGTCTGGCAGCATCTGTGGAGAGAAAAGTGGAGTTAACATTTCAGGTTAGTGACCCTTCATCAGAGCTGGCAGAGGCTAGAAATGTAATAGGTTTTAAGTAAGTAAAGCGGGGGTGGGGAAAGTGATAACAAAAGAGAAGGTATTGATAGGACAAGGTCACAGAGAATAACTAAAGCAAAAACAAATGGTATGTTAATGGTGTGGTGAAAGACAAATCCTTAGTACAGAGAGGGTGTTAAATGACGGAATAATTAACAGCCAAGGCCCCAAGCACAAACATAAAAAAACAGTGAGTATGCACAGTAGAAACAAACTAAACAAACTAAAAGAAAATAAACACACAAAAAATCAAAAAAGAAAAAATAACTAAAAATAAAAAGTGGGGGCCTGTCATGCTCTGAAATTATTGAACTCATTGTTCAGTCCGGCAGGCTGTAGTTTGCCTAATGGGTAAATAAGGTGCTGTTCTTCGAGCTTGTGTTGATGTTCACTGGAACACTGAAGCAATCCCAGGACAGATGTGGGCATGAGAGCAGGATGGGGGGGTTGAAATTGCCAGCAACCGGAAGCTTGGGGTCGTGCTTTCGGCCTAAGCGGAGGTGTTCTGCAAAGCGGTCACCCAGTCTGCGTTTGGTGTCCCCAATGTAGAGGAAACCACATTATGAGCAGCGAATACAGTATACTACATTGAAAGTACAAGTAAATCACTGCTTCACCTGAAAGGAGTGTTTGGGGCCTTGGATAGTGAGGAGAGAGGAGGTAAATGGGCAGGTATTATGCCTCCTGCGATTGCAGGGGAAGGGGACGAGGTGGTGGGGGTAATGGGAGTGGAGGACTAAGGTATTACAGAGGGAACAATTCCTTCGGAATGCTGACTGGGGAGGGGAGGGGAAGATGCATTTGGTGGTGGTGGAAATGGTGAAGGATGATCCTTTGGATGTGGAGGCTGGTGGGGTGGAAAGCAAGGATGAGGGGAACCCTGTTGTGGTTCTGGGAGGGAGGGGAAGGGGTGAGGGTAGATTTGCGGGAAATGGGCCGAACACGGTTGAAGGCCCTGTCAACCACAGTCGGTGAGGGGAATCCTCGGTTGAGGAAAAAGGAAGACCTATCAGAAGTGCTGTCATGGAAAGTTGCATCATCAGAGCAGATGCGACGGAGAATGGAGTCCTTACAGGAGGCAGGGTGTGAAGAAGTGTAGTCGAGGTAGCTGTGGGAGTCGGTGGGCTTATAATGGATATTAGTAGACAGGCTATTCCCAGAGATGGAGAGGAAGGGAAGGGAAGTGTCGGAGATGGACCATGTTCACCAGGGTGTTGCCTGGGCTGGAGCATTTCAGCTATGAAGAGAGACTGGATAGGCTGGGGTTGTTTTCCTTGGAGCGGAGAAGGCTGAGGGGGAACCTGATTGAAGTATACAAAATTGAGGGACGTTGATAGGATAGATAAGAAGAAACTGTTTCCCTTAGCGGAGGGGTCAAAAAGCCAGGGGGCGTAGATTTAGGGTAAGGAGCATGAGGTTTAGAGGGGAGTTGAGGAAAAATGTTTTCACCCAGAGGATGGTTGGAATCTGGAGCACACTGCCTGAAGGGGTGGTAGAGACAGGAACCCTCAACATTTAAGAAGTATTTAGATGTGCACTTGAAATGCCATAGCATACAAGGCTACGGGCCAAGTGTGGGAAAATGGGATTAGGTTGGATGGGTGCTTGATGGTTGGCACAGACGGGTTGGGCCGAAGGGCCTGTTTCTGTGCTGTATAACTCTATTACGTGGTTCCTTCATCCAAGTCATTTATATAGATTGTAAAAAGTTGTGACCCCAGGACTGACCCCTGTGGCACCCACTAGTTACAGTTTGCCAACTTGAAAATGCCCCATTATCCCGACACTCTGGTTCATGTCAGTTAGCCAATATTCTATCCATGCTAATATGTTACCGTACCACCTTGAGCTCTTATCTTATGCAGTTAACTTTTATGTGATACTTTATTGAATGCCTTTTGGAAATCCAAGTATACCGGTTCCCCTTTTGCCACTCTGGCTCATTTACATCCTCAAAGAACTCTTAATACATTTGTCAAACACTATTTCCCTTTCATACAATCAAGCAGAATGAGCATGGTTTTGTGATTTTCTAAATGTCCTCCTAACTACTTTATTAATAATGGATTCCACCATATTCACAATGATACATGCTAAACTAACTGACCTATATAGTTTCCTGCTTTCTGTCTCCCTCCTTTCTTGAACAGCAGCATTACATTTACGGTTTTCCAGAATCTAGGGAATTTTGGAAGATTACAACCAGTGCATCCACTACCTCTGCAGCCACTTCTTTTAAGACCCAAGGATGCAGGCCCAGGTCCAGGGGACTTGTCTGCCTTTAGTCCCATTAGTTTTCTGAATACTTTTTAAAGTAATTGTTTAAGTTCCTCCCTCCCTTTATCTCTTGATTTTCTACTATTATGGGATGCTTTTAGTGTCTTCTACCGATATAAAATATTTGTTCAAAGTCTCTGTCATTTCCTTGTTTGCCATTATTAATTCCCCAGTCTCATCCTCTGAGGGACCAATGTTTAATTTAATGCTCTCTTCCTTTTCATATACTTGTAGAAGCTCTTGCTGTCTATTTTTATATTTCTTGCTAGTTTACACATCTATTGTCACACTTTTTTAAGCCATCCTCTGGTTTTTAAAATTTCCCCAATCTTCTGGCCTGCCACTAATCTTCGCAGCATTGTCTGTCTTTTCTTTCAATTTGATACCATCCCTAACTTCCTTAGTTAGTCATGGGTGGTTCATCCTACTTGCAGAATCTTTCTTGCTTAATGAAATATATCTCTATTCAGAATTACGAAATATCTCCTTAACCTATTTACCCAGTCCATTTTAGCCAACTCTGTCTTCCTACCTTAGTAATTGCCTTTATTTAAGTTTCAGACCCAAGTTTCTGACCCTCAAACTGAATGTGAAATTCGATCATGTTATGTTTCCTACCTTTAATTTTAACTACCCTTGACGTTCTTTTGCTTATTTTATCTTGTTGAAATTGAAATTGTAATCCATGTTCATTCTGCAGGTTGAAAAACATAGCGGGTGATTATAATCTTTTGAACAATTCTCTATTTTGTAATGTAGTATTCGAGGGTTTTTCTGTCCAGAATATAAAAGATCAAGCAAAACATTGTAGTTATTTTCTAACGCTAAATCATTTTATTTGACATACAGACAACCAGTTATAAACCAGAAATTAGACACTTCTCATACAACATTCTTGGGAGAGAAGGAGGTTCCTCTCCTGTGCTATCTTGTCCAGATAATCCCATATGAAGATTCTTGCAGCATGGGCTGCTTATTATATTTTCCTTTCAAGTCTGCTGTTGAACAGTACATAACTTTGGGTTATTTTTAATTCGAAAAGGCCTTTCTTGAATGTTGTTAAGTCTTGGCCTTGTAGTTTCCCAGAGCACAATGCAGTCTTGCTGACACGTACTTTCTCCTCTCCCCAAACATCCAGGACAACCATGCACTCAGAACTGTCAGCTTGACAAAAATGAGTGTTCTTTCACCAAATAATCCAGGGTTTCTCATTCATCTAGTCTTCCTTTTAAAAACAGCTATTAAAATTCCATATTGGAAAGTCCAAAATCCTTCAATAAATCTGATCACATCGCCACCACCCGCCCCCCCCCCCCCCCTCTGCCGGCCCCAACCCCGACTCAATTACGCTCACTAGAAGTGCATCAAAGCTGTTGCTTAGAGAGGTTAAGGTCACTGAGATTTCCACAAGGTTTTTCAGATTATACAAATGAGATTAAAACATGATAATCGTAACAAGCTGAATAATAAATAACATGGACTTGATTATCACCCAGGGGTGCTGTTCCACATTACAGGCAACCTCCCATCATTAGAGATTTCCCCAGGATGGACTTCCATTTGCTCCCTTTTCAATATTAGTTTTCCTCTTCCTCTTACTCCTCGTCCTCGTCTCGAGAGACAATGGGTAAGTGCCTGGAGGTGGTCAGTGGTTTGTGAAGCAGCGCCTGGAGTGGCTATAAAGGCCAATTCTAGAGTGACAGACTCTTCCACAGGTGCTGCAGATAAAATTGGTTGTCGGGGCTGTTACACAGTTGGCTCTCCCCTTGCGCTTCTGTCTTTTTTTCCTGCCAACTGCTTAGTCTCTTCAACTCGCCACTCTTTAGCCCCGCCTTTATGGCTGCCCGCCAGCTCTGGCGATCACTGGCAACTGACTCCCACGACTTGTGATAAATGTCACAGGACTTCATGTCGCATTTGCAGACGTCTTTAAAGCGGAGACATGGACGGCCGATGGGTCTGATATCAGTGACGAGCTCGCTGTACAATGTGTCCTTGGGAATCCTGCCATCTTCCATGCGGCTCACATGACCAAGCCATCTCAAGCGCCGCTGGCTCAGTAGGGTGTATATGCTGGGGATGTTGGCCGCCTCGAGGACTTCTGTGTTGGAGATACGGTCCTGCCACCTGATGCCAAGGATTCTCCGGAGGCAGCCAAGATGGAATAAATTGAGACGACACTCTTGGGCTGACATACGTTGTCCAGGCCTCGCTGCCGTAGAGCAAGGTACTGAGGACACAGGCTTGATACACTCGGACTTTTGTGTTCCGTGTCAGTGCGCCATTTTACCACACTCTCTTGGCCAGTCTGGACATAACAGTGGAAGCCTTTCCCACGCCCTTGTTGATTTCTGCATCGAGCGACAGTTTACTGGTGATAGTTGAGCCTAGGTAGGTGAACTCTTGAACCACTTCCAGAGCGTGGTCGCCGATATTGATGGATGGAGCATTTCTGATGTCCTGTCCCATGATGTTTGTTTTCTTGAGGCTGATGGTTAGGCCAAATTCGTTGCAGGCAGCCGCAATCCTGTCAGAGTCTCTGCAGACACTCTTCAGTGTGAGATGTTAAGGCAGCATCGTCAGCAAAGAGGAGTTCCTTGATGAGGACTCTCCGTACTTTGGTCTTCGCTCTTAGTCGGGCAAGGTTGAACAACCTGCCACCTGATCTCGTGTGGAGGAAAATTCCTTCTTCTGAAGACGTGAACACATGTGAGAGCAGCAGGGAGAAGAAGATCCCATACAGTGTAGGTGCGAGAACACAGCCCTGTCACACGCCACTCAGGATAGGAAAGGGGTCTGATGAGGCACCGCTATGCTGAATTGTGCCTTTCGTATTGTCATGGAATGAGGTGATGATACTTAGCTTTGGTGGACATCTGATCTTTGCTAGTAGTCTGAAGAGACCACATCTGCTGACGCGGTCAAAGGCTTTGGTGAGATCAATGAAAGCAACGTAGAGGGGCATCTGTTGTTCACGGCATTTCCCCTGTAGCTGGCGAAGGGAGCACAGCATGTCAATGGTGGATCTCTCTGCTCGAAAGCCACACTGTGCCTCAGGATAGACACGCTCAGCCAGTTTCTGGAGCCTGTTTAAAGCAACTCGAGCGAAGACTTTCCCCACTATGCTGAGCAGGGAGATTCCACGATAGTTGTTGCAGTCACAGCGGTCACCCTTGTTCTTGTAGAGGGTGATGATATTGGCATCATGCATGTCCTGTGGTACTGCTCGTCCCAGCACAGGCAAAGCAGTTCGTAGAGTGCTGAAAGTATAGCAGGCTTGGCACTCTTGATCATTTCAGGGGTAATGCTGTCCTTCCCAGGGGCTTTTCCGCTGGCTAGAGAATCAATGGCATCACTGAGTTCCGATTTTGTTGGGGCTGTTCATCCAGCTCATCCATGACTGGCAGAGACTGGGCTGCATTGAGGTCAGTCTCAGTGACAACGTTTTCCCTGGAGTACAGTTCTAGGTAGTGCTCCACCCAGTGGTCCATTTGCTTGCGTTGGTCAGTGATTGTGTCCCCTGATTTAGACTTGAGGGGGGCGATCTTCTTGATGGTTGGCCCAAAAGCTCTCTTCATGCCATCATACATTCCTCTGATGTTTCTGGTGTCGGAGACCAGCTGAATATGATTGCATAGGTGTTGCCAGTAGTTCATTTGCGTAGCGCCTGGCTGTTCTTTGTGCAGCGCTTCTGGCAGCTTTAAGTGCTACGGATGTTAACTCACTGGGGGCTTTCTTGTAGTTCAACAGTGCAATGCGCTTAGCGGCTATGACAGGTTCCAGCTCTTGAAAGTGAGATTGAAACCAGTCTGCATTCCGCTTCACATGTTTGCCATAGGTGGTCATTGCTGAGTCATAGATGGCGTCTCTGATTTGGGCCCACTTGGTCTCTGCATCCCCTGTAGGAGTGTTTTGAAGGGCTTTTTCAAGTGAATTTAGAAACTTATGTAACAGCTGTGGATAGGAAATTCTGCTGGCATTGATGCGTGGGCGGCCCTTCTGCTTGGAGTGATGCAGCTTATTTGGTTTTGAATCTAACCTTGCTGCACACCAGGGAGTGGTCGGTGTCGCAGTCCGCACTGTGGAAGCTGCGTGTGATTTGAACGCTGTTTAAAGAGGCTCGTCATGTGATGATGAGGTCCAGCTGGTGCCAACGACGTGATCTTGGGTGCCTCCAAGAAACCTGGTGACAGGGTTTAGTATGAAAGAACGAGTTGGTGATGCCGAGGTTGTGATAGGTACACAACTCCAGCAGTCTCTGTCCATTCACATTCATCCTTCCAATGCCATAGCGCCCAAGGCAGGAGGGCCATGAGTCATGGTCAGCCCCAACCCTGGCATTGAAGTCCCCCAGCAGGAACAGATGTTCGGTATTGGGGATGCTACTAATATTGCGGAGTTCCTCGTAGAACTGGTCTTTAGCTTCAGGTGGGGAGCAAAGTGTTGGAGCATAGATACTGAGTAGGTGTAATGGACTAGAGGCGGTGAGCAGTCGGATGGACAGTATGCGTTCCAAGCCATTTGAAGGTGGCTCTATCATGCTGAGCAAAGAGTTTCTGATGGCGAAGCCCACTCCCAGCTGTCTTGGTTCTTCAGGATCCCTACCCTGCCAGAAGATGGTGTAGTCTTGCTCTCTTAGAGATCCGCTCGCAGGGAGGTGTGTCTCCTGAAGTGCTGCAATGTCCACTTTGAGTCTACTGAGCTCGTTGTTGATGATGGCGGTCTTCCGACAGGCCAGGACACACAGTTCTGACGTTCCAGCTTGCAAAATGAAGGGCTGGTACAATATTAGCCCTAGACATTTGCATATGCACTAAATGTTCTTATGGAAAAACTATTCCTTTATAGTGCAGGTCACCTGCTTAGAGACAAAGGAGGGATGGAATGGACAATTTTTCAATCATCTTTAAAGCCTCTGCTTTAAGGGATATGTTTACTTGCATTTCTGATTTTTGTTTATCCTATATTCATACATGGGACGTGGGTGTCGCTGGCACGGCTAGTATTTATTGCTTATCCCTAATTGCCCTTGGGAATCTGGTGGTGAGCCACCTTCTTGAATAAAACTGGCTTGCTGGGCCATTTCAGAGGGCAGTTAAGAGTCAGTCATATTGTTGTGGATCTGGAGTCACCTATAGACCAGACCAGATGAGGGCAGCGAATTTCCTTCCATTAGTATTGCTGATAATAGAGACATGTTGTTGAAGCTTTTCATCTTGCACTCATCAGGACAAATCACAAGAATACCAATGTAAGGGAAAGCAACAGTACTGATTGGTTCGCAAGTGGACTTTGGTGGAGGCGTTGCCATGGAGAATGCACCAGTTTATGGTGACTGACAGTTAACTGCCAAGATTTGTTTCAAATTTAAACCGGGCAGCTTGACTCTGGTCAAGGCACTGCCCTGAGGAATGAACCAGCGAATGACTGTCACTTATTTTGTTTAGCTGAAACAGGCACAATGTGTGTACATGTTCTTTCTGTCTGCAAAGAATGGGGCCCTGTGTATTAATATATGTAGCTTCCAGTGCGCGCAAATGCATCTCACTGCGAGCCCGACTGACTATCTTAAATTGGTTGTCACAGTAATTCTTAGCCCACTGTGAGTTATTTAGCAAATGTTGTTCAATCACGGAATCACATCTAATGCTGGACACTGAGTTTTGTAAGCATGGGCTGACTGGGCATGGCCGGTACCTTGCCTATTGTGAACAGTGGAAGGGACATGTTTGATACAATCTGCCTGTCTTTGGGACGTACGGCCTATATATCTAGCATCACACTGGCATTGAAATTTTTATATCACATTACTATTTGTGTGATAGGCAGGACGTCTTTTTGGCTTGACGGCAGCATCCTGTTAGTGGTGAACACCACGCGTGCTGCTGCTGCATACTGGCAGGGTGAAACCGCTAGCTTTACCTGTTGCTCAAATCTTTGGGATACATTACCCTTCCAGGGTAATCTGAGGTAGACTGGGCACTTTTCAGGGCCGAAAATGACTGCCTTTGTCCCGTTCATAAGCTTGTGCAAAATGCAGTGAGAAATAATCTGATCAGGGTAGCCATTGTCACGCCGGATGCCTTTGATTCGACCTATTTAAGCATCAAGCTTGCATGGTGAGCAAATGGCTCAGGCCCTATTTATAAGGCCAATCTTGTGTGTAGAACGTTGCAGACTGAAAGAACATGTACACACATTGCGCCTGTTTCAGCTAAACAAAATAAGTGACAGCCATTCGCTGGTAAAGGCATTGCCCTAAGGAATGAACCAATCAGAGTCAAGCTGCTTGGTTTAAATTCAAACAAAGCTTGGCAGTTAACTGTCAGTCATTGTAAACTGGTGCATTCTCCATGGCAACGCCTCTCAGAGTCCACTTGCCAACCAATCAGCACTCTGTTCTCACACAGTATAAAATTGTTGCTTTCCCTTGCATTGGTATTCTTGCGATTTGTCCTGATGAGCGCAAGATGAAAATCTTCGACAACATGTCTCTGTTTTCACCAGTGCTCCAGTTCTGTACTACTAAACAGCTGTTCCTTCCCTTCGTGAACACAATGGGTTTTTACAACAATCCAGTAGTTTCATGGCCAATACTGAGACCAGCTTTATTCCAGATGTATTTAAATCATTAAAATATAAATTCCCCAGATGCCAAGGTGGGATTTGAACTCATAGAAACATAGAAAAACAGGAGCAGGAGTAGGCCATTCGGCCCTTTGAGCCTGCTCCGCCATTCAATACAATCATGGTTGATCATCCAAACTCAGTAACCTGTTCCTGCTTTCTCCCCGTATCCCTTGATCCCATTAGCCCTAAGAACTATATCTAACTCTTTTTCTTGAATATTAATGATTTGGCCTCAACTGCTTTCCGTGGTAGAGAATTCCACAGGTTCACCGCTGTCTGGGTGAAGAAATCTCTCCTCACCTCAGTCTACTGTACCCCTATTTCAGTGATGTGGTCCCCAATCTTTTTCGCCTCAGTGGGGTGAAATGGAAGGTACAGCAGACTGCCTCCCCATGTGTAAATTGCCTCTCCCCTTAAGTTGTGCAATATCCACCTTCCCAAGGGTGACGTTAACTGTTCTAGGGCCTGTGGAATGTTTTCTTTATAAGAGCATCAGAAATAGTAGCAGGAGTAGGCCATTTATCTCATAGAAACCTACAAAATTCTGACAGGACTGGACAGGCTAGATGCAAGAAGGATGTTCCCGATGACGGGGGAGTCCAGGACCAGGGGTCACAGTCTAAGGATAAGGGGTAAGCCATTTAGCACTGAGATGAGGAAAGATTTCTTACCCAGAGAGTGGTGAACCTGTGGAATTCTCTACCACAGAAAGCAGTTGAGGCCAAATCATTAAATATGCTCAAGAAAGAGTTAGATATAGTTCTGGGGGCTAAAGGGATCAAGGGATGTGGGGAGAAAGCGGGAGCAGGGTACTGAGTTTGGATGATCAACCATGATCGTATTCAATTGTGGAGCAGGCTCTAAGGGCTGAACGGCCTGCTCCTATTTTTCTATGTTTCTATTAGCCCTTTGAGCTCACTGCGCTATTCAATAAGATCATGGCTGATCATCCACTTCAACACCATTTTTCTGCACTATCCCTGTAACTCTTGGTGGTTATTTTTTAATTCGTTTGTAATCCCTAATTGCCCTTGGACTGAGTGGCTTGCTAGGCCATTTCAGAGGGCATTTTAAGAGTCAACCACATTGCTGTGGGTCTGGAGTCACTTGTAGGCCAGACTGGATAAGGATGGCAGATGTCCTTCTTTGAAGGACATTCTTATTAGTTTTTAATATGCAGAAATCTATCATTCTACGTCTTGAACATACTTAACAACTGAGCATCCACAGCATTCTGGGGCAAAGAATTCCAAAGATTCACCACCCTCTGAGATTGGGCAACTAGTTTTTTCAGCTGGCGCAGACACGATGGCCTGAAAGGCCTCTTTCTGTGCGGTAACTTTTCTATGGTTCTCTGAAGAAATTCCTCTTCATCTCAGTCCTAAATGGCCTGCCCCTTATTCTGAGACTCTGTCCTCTGGTTCTGGATTCCCCAGCCAGGAGAAACATCCTTCCTGCATCTACCCTGTCGAACCCTGTAAGAATTTTGTATGTTTGAATGAGATCATCTCTCATTCTTCTAAACTCCAGAGAATAAAGGCCCAGTCTATTTAATCTTTCCTCTTAAGGCAATCCCTCCATCCCAGCAATTAGTTCAGTGAACCTTTGTTGCACTCCCTCTATGGCAAGTATATCTTTGCTTAGGTAAGGAGACCAAAACTGCACACGATACTCCAGGTGTCTCACCAAGGCTCTATATAATTGCAGTAAGACATCTTTACTCCTGCACTCAAATCCCTTTGTAATAACAGCCAACATACCATTTGCTGTCTTAATTGCTTGCTGTACCTTTAAGTTAGCTTTCAGTGACTCATGAACAAGGACACCCAAGTGCCTTTGAAGTTTAACACTTCCCAGCCCCTCTCCATTTAAGAAATATTCTATATTTCTGTTTTTCCTACCAAAGTGGATAACCTCACATTTCTCCACACTGTCTTCCATCTGTCAAATTTTTGCCCACACATTCCAAATCCGCTTGAAGCATCTTTGCATCCTCCTCACCGCCCTCACTTCCACCTAGTTTTGTGTCATCTGCAAACTTGGAAATATTATGTTTTAATCCTGCATCCAAATCGTTGATCTAGATTGTGAATAGCTGGGACCCAAGCACTGATCCTTGCGGTACCTCATTAGTCACAACCTGCAGATCTGAGAATAACCCATTTATTCCTACTCTGTTTTCTTACTGTCTAACCAGTTCTCAATCCATACCAGTATATTTCCCCCAATCCCATGTGCTCTAATTTTGTTTACTCACCTCTTGTGTGGGACATTATCAAACATTTTCTGAAAATCTAAATATACCACATCCACCAGTTCTCCCTTATCTATTCTGCTAGTTACAGCTTCAAAAAAAATTCCAACAGGTTTGATGAGCATGATTTTCCTTTCATAAATCCATGTTAACTTTGCCCAATCCTACTATTATTTTCCGAGCGTCCTGTTATAGCATCCTTTATTATAGATTCTAGCATTTTCCATACGACTGGCGTTACTCCTGAATCACGTTAAACATTTCATGTTGTGGTGTCAATGTCGCTGAGCATATGTAAGATCCATTCTTCAGTGCATTTTCATCAGGCATGCCACATACCATTTGGGAGAATTGTTAGACTGCTTGTGAGAAATCTTTCATAGCTCTTGCATTATCTTAAATTCAAGACTCTGCAAAGAAGCACTCCACAACATAAGATCTTTGAGTTTTATTTAATAGATTACTGTGATCTGGGAGACATCAGTATTCTAACCTGGACCTCCCTCAACTTGCTGTCTTCCAGAAGTGTACTCAGCAGAACTCCTCACTATGAGTCCTAAAATCATAAATGTACAGAACTACTAGAACATTTGCTCCTCGCAGATCGTATCAATAAAAGGAGGAGACAATCCCATACAATATAAAACTAAAACTAATGTGCAGTTTTTGAAATCAAGTGCCAGCCACGGCCTGTTTGCAGGGCGTTGAGCGCCTTCCTTCACTCACATCTACTCCCAGGGTCCATTCCTCTTCAGCCTGAGCAGCTGACGGAAAATTGGGGATAAAATCCAAGAAGGAATTTGAAATAGCAGCACTTGTGAGCAGTGAGAAATTTTTAATGCTTTCCACTCAATGCTGTTCTGTCACTCAGTCTTCAGCAGTAAAGGACACCTGTAGTTTCAAGAGCTGGGCTTCAGCTGCATTGCACATTCGTTCAGCGCGTCAACCTGGCTGGGGTGTTTGGAAGCATGGGAGAAGCTGCAGAAAAGATTTAGTAGAGTGATACCAGAACTGAGAGGTTATACCCATCAGGAAAGGTTGAACAGGCTGGGGCTCTTTTCTCTAGAAGACAAGACTGGGGTTTGACCTGATAGAGGACTTTAAGGTTATGAAAGTGATTGATAGGGTAGATGTGGAGAAGATATTTCCAATTGTGGGGGGGCACTGGTACTGGGGGCCCATCAATATAAAATAGTCACTAATAAATCCAATCAGGAATTCATGAGAAACCTCTTTACTTGGAGAGTGATGAGAATGTGGAATTTGTTATCACAAGGAGTGGTTGAGGTGAATAGTAAAGATGCATTTAAGAGGAAACTAGATAAACACGAGGGAAAAAGGAATAGAAGTATGTATTGATCGGATGGGAAGAGGTTTGTGTGGAGTATAAACACCAGCATGGACCTTTTGGGCTGAATGGCGTGTTTCTGTGCTGTAAATACTTTGTAATACACATGACAGCGTTTGCAGCTAGCCCTTTGAGTTTTTAATGGGCAAATCACATGTTAACGGTAATAGAGGCAAAGTTATACAGCACAGAAACAGGCCCTTCGGCCCATCGTGTCTGTGCCAGCCATCCAGCACCCAACTATTCTAATCCCATATTCCTGCACATGGCCCATAGCCTTGTATGCTATGGTGTTTCAAGTGCTCATCTAAATACTTCTTAATTGTTGTGAGGGTTCCTGCCTCCACCACCTCTCAGGCACTGTGTTCCAGATTCCAACCACCCTCTGGGTGAAAAAAGTTTTCCTCAAATCCAACCTAAACCTCCTGCCCTTTGCCCTAAATCTATGCCTTTTGGTTCTTGACCCCTCCGCTAAGGTAAAAAGTTTCTTCTTATCTAACCTATCAATGCCCCTCATAATTTTGTACACCTGAATCATGTCCCCTATCAGCCTTCTCTACTCCAAGGAAAACAACCCTAGCCTTTTCAGTCTCTTCATAGCTGAAATGCTCCAGCCCAGACAACATCCTGGTGAATCTCCTCTGCACCCTCTCCAGCGCAGTCACATCCTTCTTATAGTGTGGTGACCAGAACTGTACACAGTACTTCAGCTGTGGCCAATCTAGCGTTTTGTACAGCTCCATCGTAACCTCCCTGCTCTTATATTTTATGCCTCGGCTAATAAAGGCAAGTATCCCATATGTCTTCCTAACCACCTTTACCTACCTGTGTTGCTGCCTTCAGTGATCGATGGACAAGTACACCAAGGTCCCTCTGTAGTTCCTAGGGTCCTACCATCCCTTGTATATTGCCTTGCCTTCTTAGTCCTCCCAAAATGCATCACCTCACACTGTTCAGGATTAAATTCCATTTGCCGCTGCTCCGCCCATCTTACCAGCCCATCTATATCGTCCTGTAATCTAAGGATTTCCTCACTATTTACAGCACCACCAATTTTCGTGTTATCTGCGAACTGACTGATCATACCTCCTATATTCACGTCTAAATCATTAATGTACGCTACAGACAGCAAGGGTCCCAGCGCCAATCCCTGTGGTACACCACTGGTCACAGGCTTCCAATCGCAAAAACAACCCTCGACCATTACCCTCTGCCTCCTGCCACCAAGCCAATTTTGGATCCAATTTGCCAAGTTGCCCTGAATCCCATGGACTCTTACCTTCTTAACCAATCTCCCAAGCGGGATCTTCTCAAAAACCTTACTGAAATCCATGTATACTACATCTACTGCTTTACCCTCATCGACACATCTACTCACCTCCTTGAAAAATTCAATCAAGTTAGTTAGACACGATCTTCCCCTGACAAAGCCATGCTGACTATCCCTGATTAATCCCTGCCTCTCCAAGTGGAGATTAATCCTGCCCCTCAGAATTTTTTCCAATATTTTCCCAACCACTGATGTTAGACTCACTGGCCTGTAATTACCTGGTTTATCCCTGCTACCCTTCTTAAATAATGGTACCACATTCACTGTCCTCCAGTCCTCTGGTACCTCTCCAGTGGCCAGAGAAGATTTGAAAATTTGTGTCAAAGCCCCTGCTATCTCCTCCCTTGCCTCACATAACAGCCTGGGATACATCTCATCTGGGCCTGAGGATTTATCCACTTTTAAGCCCGCTAAAACAGCTAATATTTCCTCCCTTTCAATGCTAATGTGTTCAAGTATATCACAATCCCCCTCCCTGATCTCTACACCTACATCGTCCTTCTCCATAGCGAACACAGATGCAAAATAATCATTTAAAACCTCACCTATGTCCTCCGGCTCCCCACACAGATTGCCACTTTGGTCCCTAATGGGCCCTACTCTTTCCCTGGTTATCCTCCTACCCTTAATATACTTATAAAACGCCTTGGGATTTTCCTTTATCTTGCCCGCCAGTGTTTTTTCATGTCCCCTCTTCGCTCTCCTGATTACTTTTATAAGTGCCACCCTACACTTTCTATACTGCTCTAGGGCCTCCACTGTTTTCCGCCCTTGGGATCTGCCATAAGCTTCCTTTATTTGTCCTGATCCAATTCTCTATATCCCTTGACATCCAGGGTTCACTGGGCCTGTTAGTCCTACCGTTCACCTTAACGGGTACATGTTGGCTCTGAACTCTCACAGTTTCCTCTTTGACTCCCACTGATGTGATGTAGACTTTCCGACAAGTAGCTGCTCCCAGTCCGCTTTGGCCAGATTCTGTTTTATCATATTGAAAGCGGTCTTCCCCCAATTCAGTACCTTTATTTCTGGTCTTCCGGCTTCATTCCTTAGGATTAGGTCTAGTACTGCCCCTTCTCTTGTAGCACTTTCTGGCTCAAAAAGCTCTCCTGTATGCATTTTAAGAATTCCGCCCCTTTTAAGCCTTTTGCACTAAGACTATCCCAGTTAATATTGGGGAAGTTGAAATCTCCTACTATTATTACCCTGTTATTTTTACACCTCTGAGATTTGCCTACATATCTGCTCCTCTATCTCTTGCTGACTGTTTGGAGGCCTGTAGTACACTCCCAGCCAAGTGATTGCCCCCTTTTTGTTTTTAAGTTCCACCCAAATGGCCTCATTTGAGGAACCTTCTAAGATGCCATCCCTCATTACTGCAGTAATTGACTCCTTGATCAACAGTGCAATGCCACCTCTTTTATCCCCTCCCCTGTCGCGCCTATAGATTCTATACCCTGGAATATTGAGCTGCCAGTCCTGTCCCTCCTGCAACCATATCTCTGTGATAGCAATAATATCATCATCCCATGTGCTAATCAACGCCCTCAATTCATCTGCCTTACTAGTAAGACTCCTTGCATTGAAATAGATGCAATCCAATCTTGTATTTTTCCCTTGTGCCTTACCAGGTCTATATTTGCTCTACCTTCCAGGCAGACTTACTTCCTGTTCTATATAACCCCCTACTGTACCTCCACTCTGGATCCCATCCCCCTGCCAAATGAGTTTAAACCCCGCCCCCCCCCGCCCCCCAACTGCACTAGCAAATCTCCAAGCAAGAATGCTTGTCCCGTTCCAGTTCAGGTGCAACCCATCCAACTTGTACAGGTCCCACCTTTGCCAGAAACAGACCCAGTGATCCAGGAAACTAAAGCCCTCCCTCCTGCACCATCTCCTCAGCCACGCATTCATCTGCTCTATCCTCCTATTTCTAAACTCACTAGCTTGTGGCACCGGGAGTAATCCAGAGATTACAACCTTATAGGTCCTGCCTTTTTAATCTGCTACCCAGCTCCCTAAATTCTTGTTGCAGTACCTCATCCCTTTTTCTGCCTATGTCGTTGGTACCAATGTGTACCACGACCTCTGGCTACTCACCCTCCCCCTGCAGCCGCTCCGTGACATCCTTGACCCTAGCTCCAGGGAGGCAACATACCATCCTGGAGTCCCATTTGCGGCCACAGAAACGCCTATCTGTACCCCTGACAATAGAATCCCCTATCACTATAGCTCTTCCACTCCTTTTTCTCCCCTGCTGTGCAGCAGAGCCATCCTTGGTGCCACGGATCTGGCTGTTGCTGTTTTCCCCTGGGAGGACATCCCCCCCCCCCCCCCCCCCCCAACAGTATCCAAAGTGGTATATCTGTTTGAGAGGGGGATGGCCACAGGGGACTCTTGTACTACCTCCGGTGCCTACTACTCCGCCTGGTGGTCACCCATCCCTTTTCTGCCTGTGCTGCCATTACCTGCGGTGTGGCCACCTCTCTAAACGTGGTATCCACGACGTCCTCAGCATCGCGGATGCTCTACAGTGAATCCACCCGCAGCTCCAGCTCCATAATGCAGGTCGAGTCAGTAGCTGCAGATGGATACACTTCCTGCACACATGGTCGTCAGCTAATCAAACATCATCAAAATCCTGAGGTCTCCATTATCCAGCAACTACTCTTTCACATTGTTTTACCTTACCATCTTTGTTTAGTATTGCATAAGGTCCGATCATGACCTTCTGCCACCTGTCAGCGACACCTTTCACATCCTGATTGATTCTCATCAGTCAAAATCCCAGAGAAGGAAGTTTTGTTTCAGAAAGTATCAAAGCTCTGATACATTCCAGTACATGTTACTTTTCCACCATCCTAGACCGACCATCTTTGACAGATGTTGCCTTCCAGGATGGCCTTTGTATACAGCTGTTTACGTATGAACACAACCACCCTCAACCTAACCACAATTACAGATTGCAGCCTCCTGTCCCTGTGAAGTTGAGATGAATAATCTGCAAGATACCATTCCATTAGCACCCACACACCTCCCACCCTCATTACATGGTCTGTCCGTATCAAAGGGATAATCAAAATTAAGTTGAGACAGAGGAATGAGCTACAAAGGAATATAGATAGGTTAAGTGAGTGGCAAAGATCTGGCAAATGGTCTACAATGTGTGAAAATGTGAAATTGTCTATCTTGGCAGGAAGAATAAAAAAGAAGCATATTATCTAAATGGTGAGAGATTGCAGAGGGATTGCTAGAAGAGAATGTTATTGATTATCGCAATGGAAATTGAATATAAAAATAGGAGGTTATGCTTCAGCTCTATACAGGGCAATGGTGAGATCACATCTGAGTACTGTGTACAGTATTGGTCTCCTTATTTAAGGAAGGATGTAAATGCATTGGAAGCAGTTCGAGAAGGTCTTTACTAGGACTAATACTGGAATGGGTTGCTTCGAGAAGGTTGACGAGGACTATGGCTTTAGAAGGTACAGGCGCTTGTGTCTGAGTTTAGAAGAGTAACAGGCGACTTGATTGAAAAATAAGATTGGGTCTTGACAGGGTGGACGAGGAAAGGAGTGGGAGATGTAGAGCTAAGGGGCTCACCCATTTAAGGACAGATGAGAAATTATTTCTCTGGTCGAGAGTCTTTGGAACTCTCTCAAAAGGCAGTGGAAGCAGAGGTCTTTGAATATTTTTAAGGTAGAGATAAATAGATTCTTGATGATAAGCAAGGGGTGAAAGGTAATGTGGGGTAGGTGAGAATTTGGATTTGTTATAATCAGATCAGTCATGATCTGTTGCATGGTGGAGCAGGCTCGAGGGGCCGAGTGCCTACTCCTGATCCTAATTCATATGTTGTATAAACTGTAAATGATTGTGTTCAGTAACTTAGCAATTGAACAGTAAAATTCTGAAATTCTAATTAACCTTCACTAACAGTGCCCCCTCCACGACTGGAAACACTTGTCTTCTATCTACTCTGTTCCATATCTATCAGTAAATATTATACATGCAGTCAAAGTGCAGCCCACCGCTGACACTTAAGGTAGGGTTTCTCAACCAGAGGTCTGCAGGAAGCTTTCAAGGGGGCTGCCAAAAAATAACCAGAGAATGTTAGAATGTGGGCCTTGCACAAACTGTCTATGCCCACCCCACCCTATCTCTCTCTTTCTCATGAAATGTTAAACCTGTTCGAGTGCTGTGATCATTCATTTGGCCAACAGCCAGTAGCTGAGCTTGGCTGTTCATGTAGGCTCGCAGCTGCAACGCATTACTACCCGCCCCACTTAAGTCTCCCTCTGGTGCACAGCACCAGCAAAAGGTTTCCTAAGTAAGTAAATCAAAAACTAAAGAGATATATGTTTAATTGTATAACTGATTTTTATACAGAAAATTGCTTATGTTACGGAGGGGGGGGGGGGGGGTGCGGGGGTCAGTAGAATTTTTATCACGGGGGGGGCGAGGGGGGGATGCGAAACCTCCGAAGCTAAAAGGCTGAAGAGCCTTTCCTTTAGGGAATATACGTCCAATCCTTCATTAACACAAAAAACAGTCATTAACCCCAACTGCCCACTACTCGAGGATCGGCCTTGGCTCCTTTCCTCAGCAATAATCCACCACCTTCATCCCTTTCCTCCCACACTCCACATTTCTTTCCAGTTCAATTGCATTCATCTCAAGGATTTTTTCGGCACCAAGATAGGGGCTACACTTATAATTGCCTGTGCTGCTCTCTTTCCCTTTCCATGTTAAGGCAAGCTCTCTTAGCTTGAAATCCTTCTCACACCCATTGACTCTCAGTTGTTCTCCCTTTTTCTCTCTCTTTCTGTCCTCAGCCTCACTCTCTCTCTCTCTCTCTCTTCCCCTCGCCCCTCCCTCGCTCTCTCTCTCTCTCCCCTCGCCCCTCCCTCGCTCTCTCTCTCTCTCCCCTCGCCCCCCCCTCGCTCTCTCTCTCTCTCCCCTCGCCCCCCCCTCGCCCCCCCCCTCGCTCTCTCTCTCTCTCCCCTCGCCCCTCCCTCGCTCTCTCTCTCTCTCCCCTCGCCCCTCCCTCGCGCTCTCTCTCTCTCTCCCCTCGCCCCTCCCTCGCTCTCTCTCTCTCTCCCCTCGCCCCTCCCTCGCTCTCTCTCTCTCCCCTCGCCCCTCCCTCGCTCTCTCTCTCTCTCCCCTCGCCCCTCCCTCGCTCTCTCTCTCTCCCCTCGCCCCTCCCTCGCTCTCTCTCTCTCCCCTCGCCCCTCCCTCGCTCTCTCTCTCTCTCCCCTCGCCCCTCCTCGCTCTCTCTCTCTCTCCCCTCGCCCCTCCCTCGCTCTCTCTCTCTCTCCCCTCGCCCCTCCCTCGCTCTCTCTCTCTCTCCCCTCGCCCCTCCCTCGCTCTCTCTCTCTCTCTCTCCCCTCGCCCCTCCCTCGCTCTCTCTCTCTCTCCCCTCGCCCCTCCCTCGCTCTCTCTCTCTCTCCCCTCGCCCCTCCCTCGCTCTCTCTCTCTCTCTCCCTCGCCCCTCCCTCGCTCTCTCTCTCTCTCCCCTCGCCCCTCTCTCTCTCTCTCCCCTCGCCCCTCCCTCGCTCTCTCTCTCTCTCTCCCCTCGCCCCTCCCTCGCTCTCTCTCTCTCTCTCCCCTCGCCCCTCCCTCGCTCTCTCTCTCTCTCTCCCCTCGCCCCTCCCTCGCTCTCTCTCTCTCTCTCTCCCCTCGCCCCTCCCTCGCTCTCTCTCTCTCCCCTCGCCCCTCCCTCGCTCTCTCTCTCTCTCTCCCCTCGCCCCTCCCTCGCTCTCTCTCTCTCTCTCCCCTCGCCCCTCCCTCGCTCTCTCTCTCTCTCTCTCCCCTCGCCCCTCCCTCGCTCTCTCTCTCTCTCTCCCCTCGCCCCTCCCTCGCTCTCTCTCTCTCTCTCTCCCCTCGCCCCTCCCTCGCTCTCTCTCTCTCTCTCCCCTCGCCCCTCCCTCGCTCTCTCTCTCTCTCTCCCTCGCCCCTCGCCCCTCCCTCGCTCTCTCTCTCTCTCTCTCTCCCCTCGCCCCTCCCTCGCTCTCTCTCTCTCCCCTCGCCCCTCCCTCGCTCTCTCTCTCTCTCTCTCCCCTCGCCCCTCCCTCGCTCTCTCTCTCTCTCTCCCCTCGCCCCTCCCTCGCTCTCTCTCTCTCTCTCTCCCCTCGCCCCTCCCTCGCTCTCTCTCTCTCTCTCTCCCCTCGCCCCTCCCTCGCTCTCTCTCTCTCTCTCCCCTCGCCCCTCCCTCGCTCTCTCTCTCTCTCTCTCCCCTCGCCCCTCCCTCGCTCTCTCTCTCTCTCTCTCCCCTCGCTCCTCCCTCGCTCTCTCTCTCTCTCTCCCCTCGCCCCTCCCTCGCTCTCTCTCTCTCTCTCCCCTCGCCCCTCCCTCGCTCTCTCTCTCTCTCCCCTCGCCCCTCCCTCGCTCTCTCTCTCTCTCTCCCCTCGCCCCTCCCTCGCTCTCTCTCTCCCCTCGCCCCTCGCCCCTCCCTCGCTCTCTCTCTCCGCTCGCCCCTCGCCCCTCCCTCGCTCTCTCTCTCCCCTCGCCCCTCGCCCCTCCCTCGCTCTCTCTCGCCCCTCGCCCCTCCCTCGCTCTCTCTCTCTCCCCTCGCCCCTCCCTCGCTCGCTCTCTCTCTCTCCCCTCGCCCCTCCCTCGCTCTCTCTCTCTCTCTCCCCTCGCCCCTCCCTCGCTCTCTCTCTCTCTCTCCCCTCGCCCCTCCCTCGCTCTCTCTCTCCCCTCGCCCCTCCCTCGCTCTCTCTCTCTCTCTCCCCTCGCCCCTCCCTCGCTCTCTCTCTCTCCCCTCGCCCCTCCCTCGCTCTCTCTCTCTCTCTCCCCTCGCCCCTCCCTCGCTCTCTCTCTCTCTCTCCCCTCGCCCCTCCCTCGCTCTCTCTCTCTCTCTCTCCCCTCGCCCCTCCCTCGCTCTCTCTCTCTCTCTCCCCTCGCCCCTCCCTCGCTCTCTCTCTCTCTCTCTCCCCTCGCCCCTCCCTCGCTCTCTCTCTCTCTCTCCCCTCGCCCCTCCCTCGCTCTCTCTCTCTCTCTCCCCTCGCCCCTCCCTCGCTCTCTCTCTCCCTCGCCCCTCGCTCTCTCTCTCTCTCTCTCTCTCCCCTCGCCCCTCCCT